>NW_026125240.1:0-157038 GCF_943737965.1 Phodopus roborovskii | reverse complement strand
AACAAGGCATTTTTAAATAGTGTCAGTTGTACTCAGTGAAAAGAAAGCGTAGTTGTAAAAGCAATATTACACCCAACATTGCATGGAATAAAAAGTTTGTGTGGATGTTAATAGAGAGTAGAAATTTCTGTTATTTTGAGCTAAATCATGTTCTTCATATTGCTGGGGCCGCCATGATGTGCATGACAGGGTATTTGGTGTTTATTTCAGCCCCTATGTCCTCTCATGCTCACTTTCAATTGGTGCAACAAAAATGTTGCCAACATTGCCATATGTTCCCTGGAAGTAAGGGGACATACTTTTCCATGCTTTAAGACATGAGACATTAAAAACAATGTTTCCCGACCACAGTAGACTATGCAGATATTCGTCTTCCTCATCCAAGAGACTCCTTTTGTAGAAAATTTGTCCAAAGAGGGCAACTTTTTTAGTTTTTTAAAGATTTTTTTTTAAGTATGTGTTTGTGTATACGTTGGGGTGGAGGGTATGTGCACCATGAAAGCAGGTACCTTGGGAGTCCAGCAGGTAGTGTCTGATTCTTTGGGCTGCCATTATAGGTGGTTGTGAGAAGCCTGATTGGGTGCTGAGTTATCTCTCCAGCCTCCAAGAGGGTGTCTTTGGATAGTGACAACAATTAAAATTTTAATACTAATTTTAGCAAGGATGCAGTTTTTCATTCTAATTTATTGCTTTTTTCCCCATTAAGTTTTTGGACTGGAAAATCCTGAGTTAAGCACTATTCATCTTATGCAAGTCTAGACCTAGCACTTGGAGACATAATCCATGAGGTATGATGTGAATTCTGGGACAAAATCTTCAGGATCTGTTATGAGAATCCCAGGATCAATGAGCAAGGCATAATCAGGAGTATGGGAAGAAGGTAGGGGTGGGGGTTAGTCCTTAGGGTAACCTCAGGTAAATTGCTACAACAGGTAGAATCAATTCCTAGAGGAAGGCTTTAACCTGTATGAAGTAGATTTCCCCCAGGGATTTTATTGTATGCAGTTTAGCCTCACTGAGCATTGTCTGTACTTTCTGTTTCCACTAATGAATTATAATTCTTATCCCCACAACCAGAAACAGCATTGTCTGGAAGCTGTGTGCCACTGTGGTTACCCCAGCTCTCCATCACAGATGCCTAAGCCTCCATTTGTAACCTATTGCTCACTGCTCTCCTAGCAACAGCCCCCTAAGAAAGAAATCTGTAGACCTTTACTACATACTGATCAACAAACTGCCAACATTTTCACTGGGAATTGTACAGCCTATACCTCAGGATGATGGGGATTCTGGGGAAGTGTAAAGATCCTAGCTAAAGGAACTTGGGTACTTTTTTTTTTTTCTTCTACATGGTTTAAGTTCTATTCTTATTCACATCTTGGGCGTGAGCATCCAGGAATTTGACTGGTTACTAGATGTCATGACTGACAAAAGAGTTCCTTCAGTTTAATGGCTCCTTATTCATTCCTTTGATTATTTCTTTACGGCCTGTACTTTCTGTCCTTTATTTGATTTCAGTGGTTTTTTTTTGGGGGGGATTGTTGTTCCTTTCTCTTTCTCTCTCTATTCCTTAGACTGAAAAAACTTCTTGTTGACATGAACTACTGATATTCCAGGCCCTTCTTGGTATCTGACATCTTCCAGTGGTTGTAATACTGAGGGATGTTTGGCGATTTGAATAAGAATGTCACCCATAGGTTCATATATTTGAATGCTTAGTCATCAGTGAGTGTCATTATTTGAGAAGGATTAGGAAGTATGACCTTGTTGGAGGAAGTGTATCACTTGTGGTGGGCTTTGAGGTTTCAAAAGCCCAACCAGCCTAGTGACTCTCTCTTACTGCTGCTTATAGATCCAGATGTAGCCCTTAGCTAATTCTCCAGCACCATGCTCCTTGCCATGATGATAATGAACTTAACCTCTGAAACTATAATCAAGCCCCAATTAAACACTTTTTTAAAATAAGAGTTGCTGTGGTCATGGTGTCTTTTCACAGCAATAGAACACCGACTAAGACAGGCTGGTTTTCTATAGGTATTAGGAAAGTCAAACAACACCTTCTGAGAACCACCAACCCCCCTTTACATTCAAAGCCTACAATAGACATTGCTCACAAATGCTCTCAAGATATATCCCCAAGAAAATAGTACAACTCCACAGAACTGGTTGTCTGAGAAAACTCCTTCATTCCTCTATGAGGTAATGGGAAACAAGAAGGAGTAGGGAGAGAAGAAGAAATAAATGAGAAGGTAAGAGGTTATTGGAACAAAGAGATTAAGAGGGTGAGGCAAAGGGGCTGCCAATGAAGGAGGCAGACCAGATACTGGTCTGTAATGAGCTTGCAATTCTTTCATGAACCGTGCTGTTCATGTAACTGAGTCTACATAAGGGAAGGATTAATACCATACAAGATATTAGGGAAAGTAATAAACATTGACATGTCTACAGAGAGCATTGAACTACTAAAGACAAATTATCAAATGTGTGCTTTCCTTCATGATTAATAATAATTATAGCCATGAGTATGAGCTACTTCTCTTTCTGTCTCTTTACCATGCAGCATGACAAACAACAAGCTTATTATTAATGATGTAACTGTTAAATATTTTATTTGATGACAACATTGAGTTCATAATACATGATTTCAAAAATTAGACACAGAAGACATTCATCGTTCTCTTTATTGTTCCTGACACAGCTTCCCCTGCCTTACTCACTGGGTGTTGGCACCAGTGCAGAGTTCAAGGCCACAGTTTACTGGGTAGAAAAACTGTAATACACTCTTACACATACCTGCCATAAAATGAGGGGAAAGAAAATGAAATCTCTAAATTCTGGTAGTTGAAAACCTAGGTTCAAACTGCTTTTGTGTGTGCATACACAAGTACATGTATCTGTACATTTGTGTGAATATGCCCGTGGAGGCCGGAGAAGAATCTTGGGTATCATTTCTCAGGTGCCATCCACCTTTTCTTTTCTTCCTTCCTTCCTTCCTTTCTTTCTTTCTTTCTTTCTTTCTTTCTTTCTTTCTTTCTTTTTTGTTTTTTTTTTGTTTTGTTTTGTTTTGTTTTTTGTTTTTTGTTTTGTTTTGCTTCTTGTGTTTTATTTTGAGACAAGATCTATTTCTGGAATAGAACTCAGCAAGTTGACTAGGTTGGCTGTCCAGGGGGCCCGGGAGATCTGCTTGTCTCTGTTTCTTCAGTGTTGGGATTGTGAACATATGGCATTATGCCTGTGCTTTCTTTTAATAATAGGTTCTGGAGATCAAGTTCATGTCCTTAGGCAAGGCAATCACTTTACTAACTGAGCTATCTTCCAGTCTTCAAACTGCTGATTGATGAAGTATCTCAAAAAGAAGCCTCTCTTTTCATTTTTTTAAGTGAATTTTTTTTTTTTTGTTATTTCAAGACAGGGTTTCTCTGTGTAACAGCCTCTAGCTGTCCCATGAATTTGTTTTGTAGATCAGGCTGGCCTTGAACTCAGAGATCCCCCTGCTTCTGCTTCAAGTACTGGAACTAATGGCATGCACCAACATACCTGGCTTTTTACTGACATTTCTTTCTAACATTGTTGTTAACTTACTATGATGCAGAAGACTGAACACAATTTTTCCATCCTACTTGGTATTATATTTAGTAATACCAAGAGATCTGGGAGTGGAGCAGACATTGCTCTCAGGAGAGCTTTGGCCTCTTCCCTAGGGAAAACTGAAGGTTTCATCCCCTGCAGCTCATGAACCATGCCCATTCTTATTTCCTTTCAGGTTTTCTCCCTGTGTTTTCTTTTTCTTTTTCATTTTTGAACTGGAAAATCTGTCCTAATATTTCATTTCCTCAAGTATTCACTGTGCCTCAAGAACTATCGATATGTGACAGGATGGGGCACCTTAATGAGTAAGATACAGACCTAGATCTTGTCATTGTTTTGCTGTTGTTAATTTACAAGATAAAACCATTAGCTTTCCCCCTATATTGTTGGTAACAGAAAGGAACTTATGAGATGTAAACCTTCATCTTACCTGAACTTGGCCTCTGGCTCAAGTTCCCATAATGCACTGCTCCTTTAAGGCCGATCCTATTAGAGACTATGGCAAAAGCCATTGTTTCCATCTTGTTTCTAGAATTCTAGTTTTGTTTGGGTCAACTGATGAGTCAACTTTGTATTGCTTTGCAATGCAAAAATGTGGCTATATCACCCACTTTTAACAAAGAGGCTATCTGAAGTGGGGTTTCTGAGAAAGCATTTGCTTTCTGACAGAGACTGGGACAGCCAGCAGTGAGTTTGTAAAGAGTCTTCTGGGTCATCCAGGTGAGAACGCCCCCCCCCTCCCGCGGGGAGTGGGAGTGAGGGTGGGGATACAGGGCTTGGAGATGTGACTGTAGGCTTTAGGAAAAGCATAACTGTGAGGTTCCACACTCCAGACTGGATGGTGAATTTGGGTCTTCAGCAGTGTCTTTTAAACTCCTAAATGTAGCCTGATGTCTCTGCATTCAACTGTTTTGTTAAGAATATTGCAAATGTCTTTATAGTCCATTGAGATTCCTTATGATCCAATGCACCGCACCCCAGACTAATATAGTTTTGTAATTTTCACAATGAACTTCAGTGACATTGTATTTCCTATCAAATACTATCCACCTAAGTCAGCATTTATATCATTTCCTTTGTTCTATATCAGAGATCTGTAAACTGTGCCCTGTGGGTCAAATCAGATCCGCTTGAGGATGCCTGCAATTTAAAACTGTCTTTCAAAGCATCTTTAAATGATTAAAATAAAAACCTAAAGAAAGATAACGTTTTATAAACATGAAAATAATATGAAATTCAAATGTCCATGTTCACAAATAAGGTTTTATTGGAATTCAGCTATACTCATTTAGTTACAGGTTGCCAAAGGCTGCTTCTATTGCAGAACTGAACATCTGAGAGGAAACAACAGATGAGTCACAAAAGCTGTATTTTTTTTTCTTTCTGGTCCTTTATAGAAAATAGTTCCTACTTTTGGTTTAATGAGGCTCCATTATAGCCCATGTGATCTTGGCTGTATTTTGTGTGTCATTCTCTTTTTTTATCTTTATAACTATAACTTCCTGCTATGGTTTGAAAGTAAAATGCCCTCAAAAAGGTTGGTAGTCAAAGAGTAGACTTCGACCTGGTAATGCTATTTGGGGAAAATCTGAAAACTTCAGAAGGTGAGCCCAGACTGGAGTCAGTCACTGGGCTATTTTGTCACTGGCCTTATGTGTCCCTACTCCCTCTTTCTATCTGCCAGGAGTTGAGCAGTTCTGTTTTGCAACAAGTTCCTGCAGCTGTGATATACTCCCAAGAACATGGGGCCACTTAACCATAGATTGAGCCCTCAGAAACAATGATCCATAGTAAGTAGTTTTGCTTTAACAATTGTTCTCTCAAGTATCTGTTAAGGCAGAAAGAATGGTCACTAATACACTGACCTTCCTTTAACCTTGGAAACACATTTGTTTATAGTCATGCAGAATTTACTGTATTGGACCATTTCAAAAACATAAGTTAATACATTCAAAACAGCTGGACAAAACAGCCCTACAGACTATAGTCAGGATATCTGAATCTTCTTCGAATCCCCCCAAGACAGCGCCCCTTACCAGCAGGAAGTAGTTTGGAAAGAACGACGCCCAAATTCCCAAATATTGTGTATAAATGTTTGTTTTCATTTAATTGGACTTTGTTATATAAAATTAAATAAAATAAAAAGAAAAAAGAAAAAAAAACATAAGTTAGAAAAAGGGTGAATTTAGAAGAAGGAAATCGATGTGAGGGTGCAGCCTTGGATTCAGGCTTTGCTCAAATAGTCTAAACTTCACTTAGTATTCGAGTGGCTTTGGTCTAAGGTGTTTGAGTCTCAGATTGCTACCTCTATCTGTCAGTTGTGATCATTCTCCTCTAAGATTGAGCCCAGACCATTGCACATCTCAGCCCACTGCTGAGTTATGTATTTCCAGTAATGGCTATAATTCTTGAGGCATTCCATGTTAAATTAGATGTGGGATGAAACTGATAATCTATGTATATGTGCAGATTCACAATTGGTGCTGAGAAAAAGCAAATGGATGATAAAGGCCTGTTTAATGCAGAATCTGGAAACGTCTTGAAATGTCCAATATTTAGACTGTAAGTGGTCAAGAAATCAGGAGAGATCTTCAAAAACAAGGTCTTAAAAAGAAAGAGAAAGAGGTAAGGGGAAGAAGAGGAAGAGGGAGAGAGAGAGAGAGAGAGGGAGGGGTAGAGAGGGAGAGAGAGAGAGAACCACATATGTTTTAGATGAGTCTCTGGCTTTTAAGAAACAATGTATATAAGACTGACCCTCCAAGGTTTCTAACGTTTCTCCTTATGAAATTATTTTAGCAAAAATACAGTCATATTTTTCAAAGTGGAGCTGACTCCTTCATTGACCTCCTTGGTCTACCCCTTCTGCCCCCCAGCCCACTGCCACAGCTTCTGGCTCCCCACTAGCTCCCATAGCACATTTTGAGATTGCATATTTCAGTCACCTGCACTGAGTAATGAGTGTCTGGGAGGGGTTTGCACAAGGTTATTAAAAGTTTCTTAATCTGCCATCAACTTCTCTTTTAATATTGTTTGTGGATTTCCTGAAGCACAGGAATAAATTCCCTTGACCCTCTTCCTCATTAACTTGGAGTGTATGGCAGAAAATCAAAAGTGCAAGGCTGGTGGGGTGTTTGGTGCCTTTTAATAACCTATTGACTACATCATGGAGGAGATGAGGTTACCACTACTGTTGATCAAAAAGACCAAAGGAGGCAACTCTAGCCACAGATACCTCATTATGCAAATAGTGCCTTCAAAGCCATGGTTTCTCAATTCATTGTCATGATAGTATCTGTTAATTAGGGGGCATTGCAATAAAAAAAATGAGATAGAGAAAAATGACAGCTTTGGAATGTTTTTGTAAGAAGGACTCTATGCTGATCCTTTTAAGAGGGTGTTAGGGACTCAAGGGGATGAAATTCTCCCTTCTGTTTCTTTCCTAAGATGAAAAGAGAAAGAAGCAAACGTTAGACCAGAGCAGGACTGGTCCCTGCATGTTATCATGTGTTAAACTGTGAGTACCTGAACAGTTATTTGATTTCCTTAGAGTCCAGTTTCTTTATTTATAAATTGAAAATAACAGCACAAATAAAAATCACATTCATTCTTTTCCTTTAACACCTAAATTAAATGAGACTGCACTTTTACCATCATTTTATGTGTAAGTGAAAATCAGAGTTTAGCTATTGTGCCCAATGATACATGACCATACAGTGCTAGATTTCACAGTTTATAACCCAAGCAAGGGCATAGTGAAGTCACTCAAGGTGTCCTTTACATATGGAAAATGCCAACGTGTTGACCCACTTTCAGATGCACCCTCTCCAGGCTTTTGCCTCACACATGAAAAGAGAGGATTGTTTAAAAAGAACGTTCTAAACATTCGTCTTTGAGGGTGGGAGGGAAGGAGAGCCTTTGTGTTCCTTTAAATGTGTGAGTAATAAAGAATAAATAGAACATGCCCTTGTGGTTTGTTTAGTTTTGAAATCATTCTGGTACAATTCGCAATAAAAACTGCTTTCATTTTTAAGAGATCAAAGCAGTGCATGATCCAACCCGGTCAGCAACTGCAACAAGCTGGAGCCCTGCAAACATGTGAGAGCCGCCCTGCATACTCAAGATGTTCCAAAGATCCCACGACAGTTAAAGAAAAATAAACACAAGCAGAGGCTGTGGGTTGGAAGATGACTACCAGGCAAGCAAGTATCTAAAATTCTCTGCTGTCATTTACTGCCCTTGTTTTGATTATAATTGGGAGGAGCAGTTTGAAATTTATTGCTTATTTTTCCCTTCTCTGGAATTTCCCCTCCTCACCCCCCCCCAAAGTGGGGGCAGTTTAATGCTGAGGAACCTAATTTTCTTTGAGTCATGGAGGCCTTTTGCAGCCCTCTGAGGGAACCCCTGCATATTCACAAAGCTCTCTGGCTTCTCTTGAGTCCATTTAGGTGTCAGCGGGGCAACTGGACTCAGCCAAAAGGTTAAGCAGGCCACCAAGAGCTCATCTCTAAGCATTTTCTTCTTAGTCACACCAAACCCATTGGTTGCTGCCCCAGAGCAGAGATAATGGCCGCAGTGTGTATGCCTGCCAAGTGCAAACACACAGTCCTACGGAGAAGAAAAGCAAAATGACCTTCTGTGTTACTCAGAATTTTTAACCAGCCTTTAAGCTAGCTGCATTTTTATGTTATGTGCCCCTTTCCAAAACGTTTAAATTCATACACAGTTGGTAACCACGGAAGGTATGGATCTAAGGAGTCAGTGGTAATTGTTTGAGGTAGGCGGATGTGAAGGGCCAGCACATAGCAAGAATGCCAGCAATCACTGCTATCACTTCCCTCCACCCCTCTCCTATTTGCAGTAGTAAAAACAGACCTGAAGATTGCAGAGTGGTAGTGTGCAGTCATTGCACCTGCATTTTTGGTGGGCATCATCTCAGATTCCTCCTCTATAAAATAGAATACTAAAATCTACATTATAGATAAAAGCTCAAGTCAGATAACTAGATATCCAAAAAGTGATTAACATAATAAGTCTCCCTCTGTATCTGTAGAGTCTTATTTTGTGAACTCAACCAATCTTGGATTAACAATGTTAAGAAGGAGTTGTATCGACATATCACAAGCTTTTCTTTGTATCACCATTCTTTAAAGAATTCATCATAGCAAAAACTGGCAAAATATACCCTATTTGGTACTAGTCCAAAGCATGGGGAGATATGCATAGCTATATGGAGAAGGTATTACTATCTTAGATAAGGAACTTGGGCATCCTTAAATTTTGGTATCCTTGGGAGGCCTGGAGACAAATCCAAAGTATTGAGGGATGGCTATATGTGAAAATCAGCAAATTACTAATCAAAGGGTCTATTGACAAAATTCCGTTGTTAATTTTAGTTATTACTATGGAATAGCATTCAGTTAGGATGAGTCTTTCCAAGAATTTGATCAAGTAAGTGCAGAAATCATGTTTTCATATGTAGATGGGTCACTTATAATCTTGTTTTAACATCATTTCACCATGATATGTTATCCCTGATAAACAGGAAACGCTTTCAAATGAAAACAGAGAAGCTGAACAAATATGATCAAACATGTACAATTTGGGAAGGAAAATGAGGACTGCATTAAGTATCTATAATTAGGAGGGATTGTTTTATTTAGGGATAGATTGAAATGATGAGTTCAGGGTTGATGTTTTCATTATTTTGGCCATTTTCTGTTGTAAAAGGTAGCAGTGATGAAATTTATTGCCTCATGTAACTAAGAAATATATAAAATTTGGGCCTGATAAAATGGTGCCATTAGGATCTGTTATCCAATTCAATGTTCAGAACTATAAACACTGGTGTGTGTGTGGGGGGGGCACACATGGATAGAGGAGAGAGGTAGGTATCATGTGTGTCTTGAGACAGAGGTTCCCACTGAACTTTTGTATAATCATTTCAGCTAGGCTGGCTGATTGGCCAGTGAGCTGCTGGGTTATCCCTGTTTCTACTCCCTACTTCTAACCCTAGTTGGAAATGGAGGCAGAGTTTTGTCCTGTCAGTTCCAAATAATCACTCAGAGGCTTAATATAAATTATAAATGTTCAGCCTATAGCTCAGGCTTATTATTAACTAGCTGTTACATTTAAATTAAGCCATTTCTATTAATCTATGTATTTTTGTGTGGCTTATGGCTTTGTCTGTTTCCTGGGCAGCTTGCTCAAATTTCCTTCTGACTTCTCCCTTCTTTATCCCTGTCCTTAATTTGGTTTTTCTGTTTAACCTTATCCTGCCTGGCTATTGGCCAGTCAGTTTCTTTATTAACCAATGACAGCAATATATATTTGTAGCATACAGAAGGATTATCCCACAGTACTTACTGTGGGGATACAGATATGTGTAGCCACACCCAACTTTTATGTGAGTGGTGGGGATCATATCTTAGGACCTCATGTTTCTATAGCAAATACTCTTATTCACCAAGGCATCTCTGAAACTCATTATATTGGTTTCTCTTTTGTACATCATGCAAGAAAACACACAGGAAATATTTACATGCTGTCTCTTTTACAGTTGTCAAGCCTTAGTGGAAGGAAAGAAGGAAAAAGGGAGGGAGGGAAGATGATGGGATGGATGGAGAAAGGAGAGAATAGAATGGCAATCATCAGATTAGGCCTGGTTGAAAGGAGAGTGGATTGATGGACACACAGCTAGCCCATCTGATGAGAAGCTTTAGAAGTCTGTAGTATTACATAATGCTAAAGGCTACAGTTAGCAATATGGTAACACATTATGAAAATTTTATTCAGAGGGTAAATCTTATGATAATTGTTACTATGAAATGCTATTTTAAAAATGGGTACAAAAGAAAAATGGACACAGAAAACTTTTAGAAATGAGGACTTTCTTTTTTTTTTTGACTGTGGGGATGATGAGTGCTATTATGGGTATATGAACATGCTCAAACATCTCATGTTGAATTAGTAAATATGTGCAGCTTTTGTATATGAGTTATACCTCAGTAAAACTGGAAAATAGATGATGGGTTCTCGGGTAATAACTTGGAGCTTAGGCAGCAGTGAATATAGTATCTGCTTTTAGATAATTCAGTGATGTCCAGGAGCTTGGAGCTCTCAGAAATGCCATTCTGGACTCATAGATTTGGAAATTCCAAAGGCCTTTGTATTCAGGTCTCATGAAAGTTACATGTCTACCATAAATACATATAATTACCACTGCTTTGTTAGTTACTTATTATTATGCCTACCACAGTGCTGTTATTCCCTCTACACACTTTTATTCATGGTGCCTTCAAGTTAAACTTCAAAGCATTTCCCAAAATCATGTTTATTAAAATGCTATAAAACCAGTAATACCAAAATGTTTAGGATAAAATAAATATATAATCAATCTCAGTTGTCAACAGGAAATTTATTCTTATGTTTGTTACTTCTAGCAACTTCTTAAAGAGTCTGGAAAACCAGCAAGGGGGTTCTTCAGAAAATATTGGTGTTGTCTCCGGTGTTGATTCCCAAGGAAAAATGATTGCCTTTTGTTTTCCAACTAACCCCACTCTATTGCTTATCCTTACCCACTGGCCAAGGTGGTCATTGTGACATTGGTGAAATTTTTGCTTCTCCAGCATGGCACTGGCTTTCAAAGTGTTTTTCTGTTTACTGGAGTTCCTAGGCATCCCTGGTAGGGTATTTGTTTATTTCATACTTTCAGGTTCGGAAAAGTTTAAGAGGTCACATAGCTAACAAAAGACCTTAGCTCTCAGGGCCTGCCTCTCCTATCACTCCTTCCATTAGCATTCCCAAGTACTTATAGGTCCCATCAGCCATATTAAAAGTCCCTGGCATACCTTGGTCACTGATGGTTCAGTGTTGGCTAAGGGGTTTATAGTCATCACTATGATGGGGAAAAAAAGGACTGTTTCTAAATAGGTGGCTAGAAAGAAACATTTGGGGTACATTGATGCATGCATTTTATCATTCTGTAAATATTTTTCTCAGTTCTATAGATATTTACTGGCACATACCATGTATCTTTTCCTATATAGCTATTTTCAAAGGAACCAGTATAATCTTCAGCTTCTTTGTGACCAGTGGAAAATAACCTTAGTCTATAATCTGAATAAATGATAGTCAAAAGTAGTTTAGTCTATAATTTGAATAAATGATAGTCAAAAGTATCTTGCTATCTTAGTTAAATTTGGCTTGCTACACTCAAATACTCAAGGCTGGGCAAATTATAAAGCAAAGGGTGCTGTCATCCTCATCAGGTCTTGCTGGTTGTTTAAAAATCTGGCAGAGAAATAGATATGGCAACAGAATCAAGAGTATGAGAGCAAATACACAGTATAGACTTGCGTTGTAGCAATCTACTTTTGAGAACTAATCCAATATGCAAAACCAGCATTAACTCAGGCAGGCATAGTCTCCCAATTACCTCCTCAGCACTGGACATCAAGCTTCCAGTACATGACCTTGGGAACAAACTTAAATGAAGCTCAAGACATAGCATTTATTGAGGCATACAAAGTCCTTAAATCTTACAAGAATACACCTAGCATAGTGTGAAAATAGTATTGCTGATTGGAAATTGATTGGTTTTCTCATCACATTACCAAGAGTAGCAGGAATTTTCGTAATATCACATTGAGTCTGGAATGATGTATTTGCCATATGGGTTTTTATATACCAGTGAATCAGTTGGAAAGCAAATTTGGCAATATGGCAATGTATATTAAAGACCTTAAAATCATGCAAAAGCTTCCAAATGTGATATTGTGTTTTAACTTCTGAGAACTCATCCTCAAGAAATGAGTCTCAATATGGAAAAGACTGTTTCACATGGCCTTTATTGTTTTGCTGGAAAAATGTTCTTATAATTTAACTATTATCCAAAAGAAGGCAACAGTTAGGTCATTGCTTTCCAGAATGTGCTCTGGAGAACACCAAAAGAGTACCCCATGCCGTCCTTCTGTACTTTTCAGTCCATAATGTCTTAGGAGGGTTGTAGATTTAAAGTAACATCATATGATCTAATCTATTTACTTTTGAACTTCTTTTTTAATAACCTATTAATAGTCTATAGAATTAGTGTCAGGATAAATAAATTATAACACGTTTGGAAATACAATTGCTAAGCGTTATTTTATCTTTGTGTATGTCTATGTTTGTGTATGTTGTGTATATGGCATATGAATATGTGGACATATGCCTGTGGGTATGCTCCTCTGTCTGGGAGATGTAAAGGTTGGAAGACGATGTCAGGATGTCTTTCCCAATCACTTTTCACCTTTTGTTTGCTGACCCATATTCCCACATATGGAGAACAAATGAAGGTCTGAGTGAATCTGTACTGTTTGACATAGGCATGGCCATGTCAAGGACCCCACATGCTTCAGACCCATGGGAATGGTGAAGCCCTCCATGGGTAAGGTTCAGAAGGATGCCAAAGATTTTCCTCTCGTCTGAGTGGAAATATTGACAGTGTATATAGAAACTATCAACCACAGTTTCCTCCTCAGGGATGACTATAATATAAGAGTGCTCCCCTAAAGAAACATTCTATTGAGATTAGCTAACCCTGCCTTTTTGTTCAGTTGTATACCATAAACCTGTGTCCTTATTCAGCTGTATATAATAAACCCACCTCCTTGATTCATATGTATAAAATCAAAAGGTTGAGGTTCTGAGTTGTTGCATTAATAAATTTTATGTTTATGGGTGTTTTTCCTGCATCTATGTCTGTGTGAGGGTCTCAGAAGCCCTGGAACTTGAGTGACAGACAGGTGTGAGCTGCTATGTGTGTGCTGGGACTTGAACCTGAGTCCCTCTGGAAAAGCAGCCAGTGCTTTAACCATTGATGTATCTCTTCAGCCCCTAAAGTTATTTTTTTTAAAAGTCCGTCTGAGCGATGCTTTCTTCATCTACCTCAGCAGCTGTACCCTTGAGTAGAATGTAGCCTCTATCCTCATCCCACATTTCTTTCTGTTCTTCCTTATCTGTTTTTTCTTCCACCTCTTTCAGGATCAGCATGACCAAATGCCCACACTGTAGCATTCCCGCCAGCACCCACCTGGCTGGCTGTCCTTAACCAGCTCCTTGGAAATGCACAGGCTTTGTTTCAACGAGGCACACACTTAACACTTACAATAGAAAGAGATGGGAACCAAGATGTTTGCTTTTCCTGGTGAGAGAAAATAAAACAAGACGACAATCCAAAGGAAGCCATATGAGATCATCAGTAGATAAACATTTCACAAGAGAAACGATCACCACTGTTATGAGAAGCAAATGCAGCTTTTACTCTTGGCCGTAGAACTTTAAAACAGTCTCTGAAAACATCCCTGTTATCCCTTAGCTAGCAGACACACGTCTTCCAATATTTGACAAATACCATCTTGAATCTTTCTTAGTGCAGGTGGTGCTAACCATCTCGAGCTGTTCCTCTCTTCTCAGTTAAAGCCGCCTTTCAGCTTCGAGTTCCTTCTGCAGTGCAGAAGGAAACCTTAGCAGATGGATTGGTGTAGAGGAAATGGCACATAATGAATCACATTTGAAACTCCAGCATGTATATCAGCGCATAAATCTATATAGTCCTCCCCTTCGTCTGTGTTCAGTGAAACTGAGTGCTTTGGAGACATAAGAGGCCAGGATCCTGCCCAGTACTGAGAAAGTTCACTGCAGCTTTGCCTCATTTTGTCTCCTTTCATCAGCAGCCACCATGCCAGGAATATACTAGGACCTCCTGGCATGGGCACCTCTGCACCCCATGCAGAAGTCAAGGCCCAATCCCCACTTTCTGGAACTATAGGAAAACTGCCAGTGAAGTGTTATTTCCTCCTGTCCATAGCTGTGAAAGAAGATGAAAGCAGCTTGGCCAAAGTCACAGAACTCTTCTGCAGACGAAAGCCAGACTTCAGAATGGAAATTGCTCATTCAACTAAACTGGACCACAACACTAAAGCACATTACTATTATTATTATTATTACTATTATTATCATCATCATCATTTTGGTTTTTTGAGACCGGGTTTCTCTGTGTAGCCCTGGCTGTCCTGGAACTCACTTTGTAGACTAGGCTGGCCTCAAACTTAGAGATCCACCTACTTCTGCCTCCTGAGTGAGTGATGGATTAAAGGCATGCACCACCACTGCCTGAAAATTATCATTATTATTTTTAATCATAAAAGTTTATAATATATTCATATAGGTGAACTGGAATATTCTTTCCTAAAATAGTGGGTAAAGGACTGGAGAGATGGTTTATCAGTTAAGAACACTGCCTACACTTCCAGAGGACTTGGGTTCAAATCCCAGCATCTACACGGCAACTGACAGCTTTCTATAACTCCAGTGTCAAGGATGTCTGGTACACTCTTCCAACCTGCAAGGCATCAGACACCTAAGAAGTGTACAGATACACGAATAAATAACCTCCCTAAAACAGTAGATAAGTATTCAGTTCCTGTATTTCTTGTTCCCCCTCACCCAGCCATAATCTTGACATATTAGGTGAGATTTCTACTGCTAAACCTGTGAATTCTAACTTTGCATTGCCATGTTAATAGGGCAATCATTTTGGTTGAAGCAGTTGCTAAATGGGTCAGTTTGTAGAGTTGCACAGCTTTTAGTGCCAGTGGATGAGTTAGTGTTTTCACACACCTACTATGTCCACAACACTTCATTCTGTATTTAACCAAGGAAGAAAATGCATGCATGAATAGGCAAATAGCTATGTACTGCATTTCTTCTGAAAGAGGGTAAAAAGAGAATCCTAATAATTAACAAAACTTTGCAATCAGCTATCTTCAATTCTATTGGGGATTTTATAATTAAGTATATTGATCTTTTCTCAATACACTTTTGCATAGAAAGACCTGCTCACAGAGCTTTGCTTATTTTGTTTGTTGTTGGTTTTGTTATTTCATTCTTTTTTTTTTTTTTAAATAACAGGGCTTCTTGCAAAGAGAATGATTTGTATTTAACTGCAATATACCAAATGATCTCTAATGCAGGAGTGAGCAGAAACTTGGTAGTGTTTTTACACAAGAAGGTACCCAGCAGGCTGGAGTATTGATGAAGGAACACACCAGGAATGTATTTGCTGTGACTAATGGTCCTGAAGAAACAGTCTCCATACTACCACAGATAAACTTGTGAGAAAGCAATGACCACCAGGACCAGAAGTAAAGCTGAAGGTATTTCTTGGTGTAAATGGTAACAATAATGAATACAAAGGTTGAAATGTTTCAAAAGTCAGGCTTCTGCCTTATTATATAAGAGCTTTGGGGTGTGTGGGGATAAAATAATGCATTTGACATGTTCCATCACCACTGGGTGTATGCTTTACATTTTACACTCAAACAAAAATTGAATACCACACAAAACTGGTAGTATGCTTACACACAGAGAGACACATAGACACACAAAAACAGATAGAGATAGATAGACAGAGACACAGAGAGACATGAATTCTCCCAGTGACTTTACACTTCAGCTTTTCTAGTATCCTTACAAAAATGGTCCAGATACCTGAAACAGTCAGGTACAGTTTTATCAGACCGGTGGTTTCTATTTCCCAGATATAAATCACATATTACCTGAATCCCACGTTAAATATTAGGCTGAAAACTGCTGTTTTCCAGACATGGAAGGCCAATCTGCAAGGTATAGAAAGAAGATAGTACAGTGAGTTCAGGATCCAGGGTTCTGTAAGCTCTTGGCTACTGGGTACCTGGGCTGGTGCATCTTGCACATCTGTGAAATTGCCACATCCTTCACATCCTGACCATGTAGCCTTCATGATACATGCTTTAAAAACCAAGTGAGCTGGGTGTCGGTGGCTCACACCTTTAATCCCAGCACTAGCGAGGCAGAAGCAGGTGGATCTCTGTGAGTTCCAGGGCAGCCTGGTCTACAAAGCAATACAGAGAAACTCTGTATCAAAAAAATCAAATCCAAATGAAACCAAAACAACAAAAAAGGAAAACTAAGTGAGAGCATTGAGGCCAGGGGGTGGGTGGGGACATGTCAGACAGCAAAAGCTGGTGACATGGGGAATAGTTGAAAAATACTGAGAAATTTGACATGTTGCAAATTGTAGTTAATGGGGTTGCTTTTATGCAAATATCCCCCAAGAAGAACTTTTATATGTGTCTTGGGGTGAGATCATGGGATGGAAGGAGACAGCTGGTGTAAGGAAACCACAGTAGCTGTTCTGCAATGAAGCTGATCATTGCTGGGGCTAGAATTGTCTCAACTGAAACTTCACCTCTAATATGTGCAATTTTACTAAGTATATAACTGACCCCTTGGAAGAGTTTGGAGTTCTATGTACTTAAGTTGTTGCTTATTTAACAGTGGGCACATGAACCAAATGCTAGTTAATGCCATTAAGTATTGTTTGTGTGCGTATGTGATACAATGTCAAGAAAGGCCACTAAAAATACGTATAAAACACAAGACTTAAAAGAATAGACTTTGAAAACAATAAAAACAAAACAAAACAAAAGGAATAGACTTTGGAGTCAGAAAACTAAACTGGCCATGTCATTCCCCAAATTTCTGAGACTGAGTGAGAGTTCTGGTCAGCAAATAAAATGGTACAGTTGTCCTTTAGTGTCCATAGGGGATTGCCTCTGGCACGGTCCACAGATATTCAGAACCACAGATGTTCCAGTCTCTTGTGGAAGTGCCAGAAGATTCAGATAAAGTCGATGCACACCTTGTTGCAGACTTTAAATTGTCCTAGGTTACTCCTTGTATCTAACACAATGCAAATGCTATGTAGCAGCTGTATGGTTAGGGGTGATGATGACAGGAACAGAAAAAAAAATATGAAGTGAATGCAGGTACAACACACTGTGGGCATAGCTCTGTAGTGCATGGTGGTTGGATATATATATATATATATATATATATATATATATATATGCATATATGCATATATATATATATATATATATGGAATGCTCACTATCAAAGGCCAACTGTACTAGTCACATATATAATCAAGGCAAAACAACCACTTACATCTGGGTGGTAAAACTTGTGCTCTCTAGCAGGCAAACCTGTCATGGCTGATCTCAGGCTACCAAGACATCAATGAGCATACAGCTCAGGAGAGATGCACACAGCATGCCATTCTGCAGTATTCCACAAAGCCTCAGTGACTTCAACAGTACAGATACTGCATTATTTAGCAAGTGGTTAGATTGAGTACTAACTACCTTTTAAAAGTACAACTTAATTAGAAGTTTACATATTTTGATCTTTTGATAAAATTATTAGCAACCAGCTGGTAAGAACCCTGAAAACCAACAACTCCATCCATGAACCCAAAACAGGCTTCTGTGTGCACGAGTTCCAGCTGAGTGTGAAAACGCATTTTTCTCTCTTCTGTGCTTTCTTCCTCTCCCACCCCTTCCCAAGGAATCTTGAATTAGTAGGGGCACCATTGTTGGCTGCTTAGGAACAAGGCCTGTTAGGTCTGACTCACATATGTTAATACTTACACAATTAGCTTCTTCAGTTTAAAAACAACAATCCCCCAAATTCCCCCAGGCTATTCTAAAACCCAAGGTCTGCTGAACCCAGGCCTGCCCAGATGCCAAGAGCCAATAATTTATGATGGGATTAGGAATGAGAGTGAAGAAAGGTTTCTTGTCAATTATGAGTGCAAAGACCACACACACTGAAAAGAAGTACTCTGTACAAATCAAAGGATACCATCAGCCTAGCCTCTCAATAAGAGGTCAGTCAATGTTTCCTGCACTCTACAGCCCCCTACTCAGGGCTTCCTATTTGCCTCTTTGTAATCAAAATCTCATCAATGAAATATTTGATCAAATGCTAGCAACTGTGGAGTTCTTGGAAGCAGCAGTTGACAAAGGCCGTACAGTACCCATGTCACTCAGGCTGTTGAAGTAATCCAGCCCTGGTGATAATGTGTATATTCATTCTCTGTAAATGATTAAGTTCAAAAACCATGCAATGAATCATGGTAGCACAGCCAGACTTGCTTTGATTAACTATACTGGCATAATGAAACACAACAGAGCAATCGCTGAAACATTTAACTCCAAATGTAAATCTTCTTGAACTCTGTTTTTAAAAAAAGAAAGAAAGAAAGCATGTTAGGCAAGGAGAGATGGCGTATAATACAGCTGTATTCATATAATGAAAGTGGGAGGAAGTTGTAAAGAAAAGGAATGTTAAAAAGTTGTTATGCTATGTTTGGCAAGAATGAGTCATTTTAAAAGTGTCAATCATGATAATCCAACATATTTTTAATCTAAAGGTCAACAGAAGCAGCTTCCAAGGCGGTGCAATATGCGAAAGCAAGTAGTTATAAGATGACTTCAAGTGTTAATACTGTACCACAGTATGTCTTGGAAAATTAATCTCAGCTCTAAATTGAAGAGCATGGATTGATCAGGGTAGGAGAATTTTTTATTAAAAATGTACTGAAATAGTTGGTGACATTGTGTGTTTCCAACCAAAGAGCTCTGTGACAGTTTTATAATTCAGACATGGCTCTCTGTACAGGGACTGTCCTCTACTAAACAGCAGTTATTTGGGGAGGGGTCTAGGGACTCATCTACTCACACCAATATGAATAGAATGAAACTCTTTATTCACAATGACCTATGAATCATTTGTGAAAGCAAAGAAACATGTGTCAGCAGAATGTAAAGCTGCTAGAGCAGTTTGCATCCCTGCATATTTCTAATGTTTTCCTTCAACAACGTTTAAATGTTCCACAAACATGGGTGGGTCATACTGTGCCCTTAAGTATTAGGAAATAACCCACAAAGAGTAGATAATAGTACAACTATGTTCTGTCTTTAAAGTTTATAGGAACATGTGGTCTTCCTCACAAGGAAAGCAACTGGTACTCAGGCAGCGTTGGACTTTCATCTCAGGAGTTTGCTATGTACACTGTGAACATATGTTCAGTTTTATAAGTCTACAGAAACTTTGCTAGAGAAAACAATATGTAAGAGGCCCTTAATGTATAAAAAATCACTGGGCACCCATGTTACCACCTAAGGTCATGTGGATGTCCATGGTCTGTGTTGCCACCTAAAGCCATATTGATGTGCTGCTTTCCAGGGACCATATTGGTGTCAGTGGCCCATTTGGCTCAGGAGGTCATGTTGATGTCCTTGACCTGTGCTGTCACTGAGGGTCATGAGGATGCCCATGGCCTGTGCTGCAGCAGATGGCCATGTTGACGTTTGTGGTCTGTACTGCCGCCAGAGACCATTCTGAGGTCTGTGGCACATGTGGATGTCCATGGTCTATGCTGTCACTAGATATCACATGGAAGTCCATGATCCATGCTGCCACTGTCTGTAAAGGGCAAGGAAGCTTTTTTGCTGTGGTATCTCTGAGTGCAGACTCAAAGTTGAAAAAGGGGGGCATATAAGACTCCTGTGACAACCCTTATCCTTCACGAAAGAAAAGGAACAGTCTAGACAGAAAGCCACTGAAGAAAACTCTTAAAAATTGTGGTAAGGATGCTGAAGTGTAGCTGTCCATAATTGATGGCTTCTGGTGGGAGGGGAAGGAGGAGAAGAAGGGGAAGAACTCAGTTTTCATTAAGGGGCTGGCCACTGGAAGTTCGACCATGCTCCGTTGAGTATATGGGCAACACAATTTGAACTTTTTTTTTTTTAATTTTTTTCTTTCCTTTTTTTTGGGGAGGGGTTGGTCACAAGGGTAGGGGTTGACTTGGGAGGGCTTGAAAGTATGATTGGAATTTATGATATGAAATTCCTAATAATCAATATAAATATTATGTTAGAAAAAAGTCCCTGGACACATCCAATTTTATTGTCAAGCTCCTCCCAAAGCACTCGATTGTACAATTTATTATAGGTTACTATGGAAGAATTCCAACCATTGCAGAAGATAACAGTAATCTCCCTGACAGTTCTTCCAGAATTGGCTATAGATAGCACATTTCTGGCTTTTTCATAATTCTAATCAATAATCTATTTTTCATCTCTCATGAATTAAAGTCACTGTTATATTTAAAAGTGTGTGTGTGTGTGTGTGTGTGTGTGTGTGTGTGTGTGTGATCACTCTTTCTGGTAACCTCTGACACAGTCCATATAATTAGTCAGTTAAACACTTTTTATAAAGGATTAGCTGTGTTTCTAGAAAGTTCTGGATAGTTTAAAGGAAAACTAACAATAACAATAACAACAAAAAAAACCCCAAAATAAATGTAAATGAAAATAAAACAACAGGAAGATGAAGAAGCCATTCTGTCACATTTTCTCCTTTCCCAGGATCTATGTCTATTGAAAAAATGACTATACAGAGGATGTAACTGTCACAGGAGACAGGCATTTGGACACTCTGCTGTTTGTAATCTTTTTTTCTTTGTTTGTTTTCTCCCTAAATTCTTAAAATATAATGTTTACATTCAAAGCACGAACTGCACAGCCTGTATTCTAAGTAAATAAATGTGTTTATGGCATAATTTATCTAATAATATTCTTTATAATAGCAGTGTACATATAGATCCTGTTGGCTTTGAAGTTTTGTTTCAACATAGAATCCAAGTGGATCTCTGAAAAATCAGAGAGAGAGAGAAAAAAAGATTTTTATAAAATCTTACCCAATAGAGAAAAACACTGTGTGTGTGTTTTTTTTCCTCATGTTTTGGATCATACATTAAACATAAGTTTAGAATACTATGGTGTGGGTTATCCATAGAAATAACTGGAAAATATCTTATTTTTTAGTATTACTTCCATTACTAGATGTGCTGACAGTTCAAGGATGTGCCAATAGTATCTTTCATTTGATTTTTCTTCCAGTTTGGAGATGTCATGCATGGCATTCTAGACCTTTCCAGATGTCCTGACTTTGAAAATCATATACTTCTTGACAGTTTTTGCTCCACCATAGCAAGTTTCAAGGTTGGCATGATGATGGCATCCTTAAATGCAGAGATAGTCATACTTGCTTTGCTGGAAAAGACACATTTCACAAATGTCCTAGATTATTTTTTTAAAAGGCTGATTCACAAGCTCTCTAAGATTTCTCAGTTTCAGGCTCAGTGACCATGATATAGAAACATATTTGGCAAATATCCAAGGCCTAAAGACATCTAAGGGAAACATATTTTCTTAACTTGCTCATCTCCCATAGACTTAATCTGTAGTAGAATTGACTGGGACAGACAGTAAGGAGGAGAATGTAGTAAAAAAACATGAACCTTATCTTTATTCATCACACAGTCAAATCAGAGGCAAGAAAAAGATCAGGGAAAGCAGCTATGAATGCTATCCTTTGACAGGTAGGAGCCCAGTTAAGTTGATATATTGCATATCTATACTGTGACAGCAATGAAGTTATTGACAGTAAAGGACAATTCAGGATATGAATACTTTGCACCATTTTCTTGAGAAAGCCTTCCCTTCCATGGAGGTTCATTGAATCTTCATGATTGCCTCATTGAGCAGGGCAATTACTGATCTTTAACAGGAGCTCTCGAGAGCCACACTTCTTCCCAAGTTTCTAGACACCATCTTTTAGAAAAATGTTGCTTCTCTCTGAGTGGCTTCAGTTAGACTCCTGGCAGTTTATGTAATATTCCTATTGGATATTGGGGAAATTTTATTCTGAAATGGACTCAGTAGTAGATATTATTTTGTTTATTTCAAGAACAAATTTTCCATGGTGATCTCATCATTGATGAAGAAAAAGGCATGCTTTTATTTACATGGACTTTTTCATAGCTGTTATTTCAGAATCTAAGATATAACACAGTGAGAACAGTATTTTATGTGTAGGCTAATGATATGAAACATGAACAAGATGAATACTTGACATAGATACCTCTGTAATGATAACAAAGGAAATCTCAGAAGAACTCAGAAGTCCCACATGGAAAATTTCTGCTTTGTTTTAATAGTTTGGAAAACAATGTAATATTTTGAATGACCTGTTAATTTATATTCCTTGATAGGTAAATAATTCTCTTCCACTATATCTCATAAACACACATGTCTCTGGACAATAGGGAGGATGGATTCATGTGATAAAATGGAAGAATCTGGGTGTGGATAATGTATCCTGAATTCCTAAGCCTTAGGATGTGGAAGGATGATTAGAAATTTAATGTTACCCTTAGATAGTGAATTTAAGGTTAGCCTGGACTATAAAAAAAACTCAGCCTGGGATATATGAGACTCTCCAGACAAACTCAGCTCAGGCAAGATTTTGTCTCCCACCCTGGTTAATTGAGAAGTCAGTGGAAGGGCAAGTCAAAATGGCTAGCCCTTCCTGTCTTTAGAGTATGAGTATGGATTGAGAAGACTGGTTTTTCTATTAACAGAAGGGAGATACTGAATCAAAAGTCAAAAGTCCTCTGTTCTAGACTTAGGGTATTCCACATGAGAGGAAAGAAAAGAACTGGAGAAGGGAAGAACATTCTGAAAGACTGGCTAATGATCACAAAGGGCCTGAGCCAAATCTAAGGAGGCTGCTTACATACTGGATTGGACTGCTTTCAAATAGGTGTACACTACAGTTAAGCTTTCCCCTCTTTGATATGCATGAAGATCACAGCAATATGTTGGATTTGCCTCTCTAATGCATATCTGTATTTTAACACACAATTCCTGTGAACTTTTTTTTTCTTGTAGTGAAGTAGGGAAGAACTTCACCCCTTCTTGCTCCTTCTGCCATTCTATGCTTTCCTTTATCAATAAAGTCTACCTGTTACACCAGTTTCTTTTGTGGATATTCCACTGTTTCTATCATCAACAGAGAGACTCCTCGTATTTGGATTTTGTTTTAGGCTTTACATTCCACCTAATGTTCAAATTATCAGTTAGCTTTAGAGTTAGTCATTCAGAAATATTCCTTTTAGGCTAGAGAGTAACAATGGAGACAATATCATGAGAGACTTTTTTAAAAAATATCAACAGAAGGACTTCATGGAGCAGGCTGGGAGTGAACATGACAATCAACCAATGGTGAATATGTGGGCTGCTGGGGAGATTATCAGGACTTTGCTTCTGATAGTTTATATATTTTTAGAAAAAAATCTTTTTTTTAAACCACAATTTGGTAGGAGATACAGAATAATAGTTTTCATACCAAAGAACACATGAACAATCTAATGGCACAAACATATAGTGTTCCCCCAAACTAAGTCGTATGTCCTGTGTTTGAAGATAGGAAGGGGGTGTTACAGAGTCCTGTAAATAAAAAATTCTGACTTATTACAGAAATCACCATACTTAATTTTCAGCTACTTAATTCCTTCTAAAAGGAAAAACATATTCTTGGACTTCCTGATCATTACCTTAAGAAGTAAAAAGGTAGGAGTGAAGGAATCAAAAGTATGGTATGATTCAGGAGGGCTTTATATGTGTGTTATCTTCTTTAATACTGGGGACTATCCTGTGGAGTAAGTCCCATTATCTACATGTCACAGAGAAGAATAGAAGAATAGAAGTTATGTAAACAAGGATCACATAGAGAGTAAAAGGAAGAAGTGATAGTCACAGATGTGCTGATGTCCAGAACACTTTTTTTTTTTTTTTTTTTTTTTTTTTGTCCTTTGGATGGTGGTTCTTGAGACTAGGAATGATTTTTTGCTCTTCAGCCTTTACACCTAAAGTTCCCATTACTGACGTACTGGCATATGCCTGAAGACACTGATTCCCTGGGTTGCGAAGCCACTTAAATACAACAAACAAAGATGAATTGGTAGTGAGTGTGCTTTGGAGAACACATCTACATCTCTCCTTCTTACTGTGGTGACAGTTTTCATCTTCCAGCAATTTGTCAGTTGAATGTATTGCATAACAGAAATAAACAAATAAGAAGTAAATAAAGCTCTCTCTTATTCATAAGGAGCATAAATATGGGCTGGTGAAAGTTTATGTAGCAAAGCAGGCATCCTCTGAGATGACAAGGAGGTGAGTGGTCCACTCCAGTTTCCCTGGAAAAGGAAAGTTTCACACTAATATTTAAGGAAGGGAGATGACAAAGGGGGTAACACTTTTTCATCAGTGAAGCATGTGGGGCATAGAACTTGCTGAATTATCTGAACAAAAATTATGTTCTGAAGGTGGACTTCTAAACCAGAACTTAACAACAACTGGTGCCAGAATTCCTTTTTGTATATTTTTAAAATGTTTGATGAAAATATGTATTCAGGAAGCAGACTACACTGAGCCAGAGAGGACTCCCAGGAGGCTATAACCACTACACTGTAGAGAGTCTAACAGAGACCTCTGCTGGTTGAGGTTTGGGCTTCCTGACTGGTAGTTACCAACATAGGACTTAACATCTTTCCCATCACTGACAAGCTTGTAATATAGTTATGTAACATTTAAGGATGGTACATAAGTGAAAAACGCATCCTTTGGTGGTTTTATCATCATGTGAGCTTCATGGAGTGTACATATCCAAAGTAAGTTGGTGATAGTATTATAAAGTTGTATAAACTGCTGTGAAAACATGGTGTTGTTGATAACATGTCCTTATGTAATATGTGAGCTTAAATGGAAATAATAATCCTTATGTTTGTCATACAGAATTACTTATTGCCATTTGGTGTATCAAAGGTGAAATTCAGAGACACATGCAGGTTTATGTTAAAATTTTTCTTTACTTCATCTGATCAAGGAAAGGTAAGCAGGCTTCAGTTTTGTCAAAGCATTGAGACGGGAGCTCATGTTATAATGTAGAACAGTAAGTTTTAACCTGTGGGTCAAGATCCCTTTGGAGGGATGCATATCAGATATCCTGCATATCCCACATTTACATTATGATTCTTAACAGTAGTAAAATTATAGTTATGAAGTAGCAACAAAATAATGTTTTGATTGGTGGTCGCCACAACATGAGGAACTATATTAAAGGGTCACAGCATTAGGAAGGTTGAGAGAGCATGATGGACAATTGTATTTCTTATCAGAAGACTAGAAGATTGAGGTATATGTGCAAAATATGAATTCTGGTAACCGAATCCTGGAATAAAACTCGAAATGCTTGATGGTAGCATATGTTTATGTTAGCTATTAATTTATAGATTAGTTTTGTGATATGGGGGAAATAAGTGGCTCTCATGTGCAGAGCTCACCACATGATCATGTTTTATTTTGTCTGTTTCTTGTTGTCTCTACTGAAATTAGGCCAGCATCCGCAACATTATTAGGATTCACCCATATTCATCAACATGAAAAACTTCCCAGTCTCTACTGGGAGGAATCATGAATTGCAAGGCTAAATAAAGGCAAACAAATCCAATGACTAAATTCTCACAGCCAGTGCAAAGCTCACTTGTACCATCACGTTGTCTACCAAGCGATCTGTGATCACAGTCATTTTCAGCCCTATGAATGACCACTATAATTATGTCCTTGAGGTCATCTACTGTAGGAAATGGTCAGCACTTGCATTAACTATACCATACTTGCCTCAGCCAATCAATGCCAGGTAATGTAGTTAAATACACATTTAATTAAATCAAGTCTTCATTTAATTACTGCTTTAGCCTAGGAATGAAGAAGTAAGTAATGCCTGTGTGCATTCTCGGACAGGACTCCAGAAGGAAAAGCCTTTCATCTCTAGTCATCTCTTCTTTATTAGTTTGGCTGAGATAGAACACTCCTTATGTGTTAATGTAATAATACATCCAGCTGAAGAAAGAAGCTTTGCCTGTGAGGTATATAATCCCACACTCAAGGGAACAACTGTCCATTCTCTACGGAGATGTCTTTGCCACTGGTAGTTCAATCCCTCTCAGGCTATTTGAGTTTTTTTTTTTTTTTTTGTGGTTTGCTTATACATACATAGATACAATAGCTATTAATTTGTTAACTTTTGGACTGATGAAATTCTATATTAGTTTAAGATACAGTGTTATTGGGCTTGGTTTTTGAAAGACATCACTCTCTATCCTTATAGTATGTGTATAATCCTAGAGGTACTTAGAAATAGGTACTTAATATGTATTTTACCAATATCCTTTTTTTTTTTTACTTTGGTATTGCTGTTGTGGACAACTTATCAGTCATAGAGTATATACACACATCTGATTCCTCACATATCCACTCTGTTAGTGCTTTTTACTTTTTATAAATTTATATCTTATGATCTTACCAATAAAATTTTGGGGAGTCAGAGGCTGGGGTAAAAATCTGCATGCTCAGAGAGGTTGAGGAACAACTAGCTGGCATCTTAAAAAGAGACATCTCCAAGTCCCTCCCTTCTACTTCATGTGTGCCTCTCTATCCATCTTCTTGACTTTTACCTTCTATGGCTACTTCCTGTCAACTAGCTGCTGACTCTGCCTCCTGACCTGAGGTTTCTATTTGATTAGCACAATCTTGGGATACACAGTGTGATCAAATATCCTGCAACATGTAAGTCAGACTATATGACCTCGGACTGTGAGTACTTATGTGTGTCACCTTAGGCAGAAACTTTTGAAAGCGAATATAAAACATTCTATCATTCCTGTGCAATGATGCTCCCATGAGTCGAGTTGGCAGAAACTTAAAATGGAAGAAGTAGTACTTTCTGCATCACTGATGGGAGCATAACAACTCTGAGGATGACTCTGCACCTAAAAAGAAGCTACTGAAATCTCAGTGTTTGTTTATCACAACATGATCTAGCAATGCTGACAAATACAATTGGCTTCTATGGTATTAAACAAATCTACAATCTGTAGTACTAAGTGGCCATCTAAACTGTGGTAATTTGGATCTAATTTGCATGAATATTAATTCTTTTGAACAAGAAAGGAAAATTAGGATATCTCACAGACTTCTTTCAATATAAGCCACTTGTTCATTAAGTTTTAATGAGAAACATTCATTATTATGAATTCTCTGACAAGACTTTGATTTTTTTTTTGGTAAATGATGACCATAATTAAGCTCCTCATAATGAATACAGCAATTTTTAAACAATGCAATTTATATGATGTTTCTCCTGTTGGAGGGTTTGCTTTGTTTCTAAAAAGCAATGGAGAATCTGACTACATTTTCATAATGTATGTGTGTTTGTAGTTATGATTGTCTTCACCTCTGCATCCATCCCTCTGAAACACACCCATTCTGCACTGTGAAGAATGGAGATTTACTCAGCACAGGCTTAACTTTGCTGTAAAAAGAAAACTTAACATTGATCATAGGCTGGGTTACTGGCAATGTATTTTCTTTTTTTCCCTGAAAGGCTTTCCTGTTATTGTCTTTGGCTTTATTTACCTTTGTAACCCAAATTCTTTTAGTGCAATCATTTACTTTTACAACATACAAATGTATTCATTCATATAGATCAGTGATTAATTGAGATATTAAAACTATTTTTCAGGAACATTTGATATCAGGGGAAAAGGTCAAAATCAGAGCCCTGACTTGGCTGTCTGATCATCTAGGGAGGCCTGGATGGGTTTCTTGTGGCCCTAGATTACAATAGATAAAGGTTGCAACAATGTTCTTTGTGGCAATTCCTTCAGAATTGTGACAAAATAACTCACAGTTTCAAAGGCTTCATCCTTAGACTGTTGTTCCTTTGATTCTGACGTGTGGTACCACACATGTTGTTAAGAACACATGGCAGAGACAAGTTACCTCATGACTACCACACTTCTGCTTTCCATCCATTCACCTCCTCATTGATACACACCCTTTCCATCCCAGGGACTAGGTAGAACACTTAAAGCCTACCCAGTGACTAACCTCTTCCAAAGTGGCCCCACCTCCTCACATTTTCAGAACTGCATAGGATGTCAATATCAGGTGGGAGCCAAACATTCAACATATGGGCCCGTGGCAGGCATATCTCATCCAAACCACAACATTTACCTACGCAAGATGACTTCTCTGTAGCCTTTCATGGTGTTCTGGAAACTATTAGCATTAATGCTTTACTCATCTGTAGCAGAGATAAAAAGAAAGAGACAAACCCGGTAGCAATGAGACCCACAATTGATTCTCCTGATATTAACCCACTCTCCTCTTTTGTTTTACCTAGACTACAGGCCAAATGTCAAATACCATTCTCAATCCCAGTATAAAACATTCTACAACTCACTGTTTCCTGTAGGAAATCTTTGTTTCTCTGTAAGAATTTTGACTATTAAACCCTTTCACTGTTCTGCAATTTAAGATTACAATCCTTCTTTAGTTCACACTAACTCAAATTCTTTTTTTAAAATTATTCTTATTTTATGGATATTAACGTTTTGTCTGCATGTATGTCTGTGCATGACATGAGCGGTTGGTGCCTACAGAGGTCAGAAGAGGGCATCTGATCCCCTAGAGCTGGAGTTACTGATGGTTGTTAAGCCTACCATCATTTAGAAGAGTTCTTAACCACTCAACTTGCAATCTTAAGGCCCTAAGGTGACTGCATTTCAAAGCAGTATTTTGTTCTTTCTACGCTTGGCCTACACCTTATTCATTCTTCAGCAAGATTTATCATTTACCACATGGCCACACTTCACAAGTCTCTTTCTTACCCTGACCAGTGTCTTTCTTATTGTCTTGCTGTCTTTTTGGATAGAGGATGAAGGAAATTTCCTTTATGTGTTCTCATGAGCAACCTTCAGTAGAATTGCTGAGATTCCATCAAGTTTTTATTTTTGGTAAATATAAATATCTTTTAACTAAAATTATTTGAAATCTAATTTTAAATTTATTTTATAAGAGTGTGATTTGTTGTAGAATATTATTTTAATATGTGTTAATTGTTTTAATGCTGTGAAACATTTGTTTAGTGGTATAAAGATATGCTGCATTCTTTTATGTTGCATTTGTTTAACTCTGAGAAGTTGTGTCACTTTGCCTGTGTAAAACACCTGAGTGGTCTAATAAAGAGCTATCAGCCAATAGCAAGGCAGGAGAAAGGCTAGGTGGGGCTGGCATACAGACAGAATAAATAGGAGAAATCTGCAGAGAGGGAGATCTAGGAGAGAAGGAGGAGGACTCCAGGGGCAGTCACCCAGCTACACAGCAAGGCACAGAGTAAGATGTAAAGAAAGGTATATAAGATAAAGATAAAAGCCCAGATGCAAAAGGTAGACAGGATAATTAAAGAAAAACTGGCTAGAAATAAGCCAAGCTAATACCAGGCATTCATAAGAAAGAATAAGACTATATTTATTTGGGAGCTGGGTGTCAGGTCCCCCAAAAGCCAAAGGAGTAAAAACAACCAACTACAGTGATTTGCTTTCTTTTTCTTTTTTTTTTTCTTTCTTTTTCCTTTTTAAGATAGAATTTACCTGTCCTGGAATTCACTATGTAGACCAGGCTGGTCTCAAACTCACAGAGATCTGCCTGTCTCTTCCTCTCAAGTGCTGGGATTAAAGGTATATGTCACAACACCTGGCTAAGATTGTGATTTTTATAATCTATGTGTAGTATGATTTATGAAAGAAGAAAATAATACCACAGAACTATAGTATAAGATAAATCTACCATTAATATTTCTTTGAGTAGCATTATTTTTTGAAATGACTGTTTAGTTAAAAACCAAATTAACTCATAAAACTGAATATAAAAATATTTGTAAGAATACCAATGGATGTAAGAAAAGGGATAAAAATAGGATTGTATGAATTAGGAAGGAGAGAGTTTCATATATCAGTGGCATACTTGCAAAGTCAACATTAAATGAGCTGAATTTGTTCAACCAGAGTTCATGTCTATGGAAGGACCTTTGTGTGAATGAACATGGCTAGCTAAGGCAAGTCAGTGATCAGAGCAAACCTGGAAACCTTTGTTTCTTTGTGTGAAAAGCTTGTAATAATTATTAGTTAGCACTTGGTCAATAAGAATGATGTCAAATTCTTGACAGTTGAAGTTTTAAAAGTAAAGTGAACAACAAAAGAGTGGGCACTAAGACAGACAGGTCATCAGCATGAAGCAGACCAAGTTTATGACAAGATTACACAAACACCCTCATTTCATTCACCTGTGGGACAGAAGTCCTTATCTGTGTCTTTGCATCTGTCTGGCAGAGCACAGATTCAGCAATGGGGGAAGAATGTGACACACGTGAATGGGATTTACTGAGAAGTAGGAAAAACCCTTGTCCTCATGACTGATGGGAGAGGAATGGTCAGCTGTGGCATCTAAAGCAGGCCTCACCGGGGCAATTCAACAAGCAAACAACAGCAGTGTGGGTCCCCCGACCCCCATCCTTTGCATACTGGCATTCACAGGGTCTTAGGTGGCTCTGAGTATTGTGGGTATGAATGACCAGGAGGCTCTTTTGGGGGACAGCTGGTCCATTGAAATGGCAGGTCTTGCTTAATAGAACTCCAGTCAGTGGGAGCTAACAGATTAGTAGAGTGCAGATCATGTGATTTCTGAGAAGCCTGTACCTTTGGGGGTGAGGGGCAGACAAGGCAGGGAACTGAAGGACAGAAGTTTAACTGACTTTGTCACAATATAGTCCTTGTCTCTATGGAGCTGAGTAGGCTCAAGCTTGATTTGGGTAGGGAGCAGCTCCACTCCTACCATGCTCTAAGAGATGTCTGGTGTATGGGCAACACTTTTCCGTCCCTCATCTGGCCTCAGAACCCACACTACAATTAGATACTTTCTTCTGAAATATTTGCATCTATCTGCTCCTGGATAGCCGGTGGCAGGAAGTTGCTGAATGGCGAGGATGCTGCCCCTCCCCGCCCCCCCACCCTGTGTTGCTTTAAGTTGCTATCAAAAATTTCAGAATGTATGTTTATAAAACCAAACTAAAGTCAACTAAGGAAAAACAACATTTAGTAAATAAAATTATGCAACCTAAGATAAAATGATGTGACTGAAAATCAGAATTTTAATGGAGATTTTTTTTTTTAGCTTCAAGAACAAAAACATATCTTTTTAGTATTATGGTAGTGTTGTTACTAAAATCATATACAACTTTTGGAGTATTTGTAATAATCAATGCTAGGTTTTTGTTATATACTGCAGGAACTAAAGTGCACCTATTGAAGGATGAGTATATCTGTTAATTATGCTTCTATGATCAAATACATGAGAAAATCAAAGGTATAAGAATTAATTTTGGATTCTAGTTTTGGGGGTTTCAAGCTGATAATATAAATTAACTATTTGGTTAAGGAGGTATTAAACAAAACCTTTGCTACAAGCTCTTTACAACTGTGGACTCTCTCTTGAGATCAGGCTGTGTCTTGCTCTCTTACTTCATGTTGTGTAGAACAGTGGTTTTCAGGCTGTGACCTGCCTTGAGAGACTCTATTTCACAAACAGCTTTTGACTCCATTGTGAGAGCAAGCAATGTGATGATACTGCTCCTTGGTGGGCATGTAAACACCTTCAATTCATCACTGTCCATGAAGCCCAGACTGATAACTTACTGCAAATGTAGAAAGGGTACCACCCTACACATTTATCAAAGTAAATTGACACCATATGAGCACCATGGCATATTAAAATCATGTCAGAAAAAACAATCCCAAGAATTTATTTAACACACCAGTTTGAAAGGGTGTAACCTGGACCCCATAAAAAGGACACTTTGACACTGAGATAGTCAAGGTTTCACTGACTCATCTGATAATTCAGTATGTGTGTCAACAGGCAAACAGACAGAGAACTCTGGACTGTCTCAGGGGCTTCAGTTAGGCTTATGTCATTGACAGAACCTGCTAGAATTGCCATCTTTCTGTCTGTCCACAAGTCCAACTGGACCTTCTGTCTATTCTTTAATGCATTTGTCTGTCTGGACCTGGTCCTGCCCTTCACCTCTGTAGCCTCCATAGTTTCTCACCTCACTTTAGCTGGGCTCCACCCTGAAGTACCTCTCAAACCTCAAACCTCAGGCTTGCAGCAGTGATTCTAACAGGTAAGTTCATTAGTTTATTCCTAGAGAGATTCTGTCTCTCTGTTAGGCCTCTTTGATCTCTGTGTGGTCTTATTTTAACTCTTTGTAGACATTTTGTGTATATTCATACAAATCTATGAATTTACTGTGTGTTGTGTAATGCTTGATCTGGGAGTTTTATTAGTAGTTAATAATTGAAAAAAAAAGCAAAGAGCCTGTGTTTGCCTCTGTTTGGTATCAAGAGAATCAGGATGACTTGGCGAATTTCTACCAATAAAATTGCCATTATCTTGTGAATTTATCTTTATTCGATCAATTCTAATACCATGGAAAGGCAAAAACAAATGCCTGTATGTTTCTGCCATAATATGTTTACCAAGTATACAATAAAAATGGTAAAACCATTGGACTCTGAAACCATAATTCAAAGTTATTCCACAGGTTTTTCCATTATGTAATTGTTGTTACTAATTAGAGCATCACTTTCAAATTTACTGCCCTCCTTTATGATTTAGGTCATAATATTATTTCCATTTTTCAGACTGAAAATGAAAAGAAATATATTTGTGACTTACTCAAATGTTACTGCTAAATATAAGAATTAAAGCAGTATTTAAGTCTTTTGGATTACTTATACAATAAAGAAAGATCCCAGGTTAATCCCATGATCATTGACTATTCAGACAGCAGGCTTCCCAAGACCATATCTGCATATATTTGTAGGCAAAAAAAATTTCTGACCACTCACTTCGATGGCTGCAGTGGCCAGAGACTTATTACTCCCTTCATGTTGAGACATTTTTCAAACCCCACAGGCTGCAGTTGAAAATTCTGTGCCAGATGGTTGCAGAGGAGAGGCTCCCGAAGATGTGTCTACTGTCAAGTCACCCAACAGAAGTGTCCTCAATGCCAATAGAGATGAAGATAACACATGCAGGCCATCTGTTCCCGCCACATGGCTTTTTAACAAGGAAAGTCTCTTAGGGTATAATGAAGACTGGATAGAGTCAAAGAAGCATCCAGGATACATTCTGATTTATTTGTTGGTCATTAGTTAATTATGGATGAAGATAATTAAGAGACATCCTCAAAAGTTGCCCCATAGTTCAGCTACTGTTGCTGACCATGTAGGAATAAAAAATCAGTTTTGTTAATGAAACCATTTCATGGAAGACAAAACATGCTTCATTGCAATTTTTTTAACAAAATATATTACTCTACTCTTTTCAATGTATTTTAGGTGTTTCTAGAAAAAAAGGCATATAAATAAAGTTGGACTATAAAATCAAATCCTGTGAGGTGAGAAATGACTACTACAGCCTGTGCACTGCAACCAATCTGGACAGAAAGGCAACCACTGTAGTGAAATTTCAAGCACCTTAGGGGCACTTCAAACACTGCAGTCTGTGTTATGATCAAGAGAATGCTTAATAAGATTATATACAAAGACCAAAACCACATACCTTTATTGATTGTGGTAATACATAAACCCACACACAACTCTTCTCCATGGGTTTAACCTTGACAGTGTCATTTTACTTGGGACCAGGAAAACCAAATGCATGATGTAAGGAAAACCACTTTCTAATTAGTTTGCTTTTGAGTCAGCATGTAATAATTATAGCTACTTATGGAGATCATGTGATAACTCAGTATATACACACACACAATGAGTGCTGATCAAATGAGGGCAACTAGTTATTATTTCCCTCTCCCTAAAGAATGATCAATTCTTCTTTTTTCTTGTTCTTTTTGTTCTTGTTATTCTTTTATGTTTTTTCTTAGAGCTTTTGAACTCATGTCTTCCAGTTATTCATAAAACACAGAGTATGTTGTTGTGAACTATTCTATTGTGGTGTAGAATTCCAGAATGTATTCTCCATGGCTAACTCTTTTCCCATACTTGTTCTTCAGCTTCCCTCTATGTTTTTCTTTTCACCCTTACTAATCACTATTTGACTCTCCTTTTCTTTGATACCAGCTAGTAGTAAAAGTTCCTACCTGAAGCTTCCTACTTGGAAACAACTTCCCTCTGAGAGTGTCAACTGCCTTAAGTGTGGTGATTGATGTAGCTTGTTAGGCCAGGAATATCAATACCAAGAAGGGAACTAGCTTAAGTCTGTCCATATACTTTTTGTTTGAAAATATGATTAGAAGTTCTCAGTGTATTTCAAAAAGAGAAAAAGAAGAAGGAACAAGAGAGCTGACTTTTCAATGTGCTTTATATCATTTAAACAAGGAATTGAGTCAGTTTTCAATTTGAAGCCATATTCAATTGCTGAACAGCAATTTTTGGAATATATTTTCATTTCCTGCTGTTCAGCTTTTTGTTGTTGTTTTTTTTGGTAATAGGATTCTTCCTTGGCATCGCTGTTAGAGGGTGTGTTGGAGCATCAGTAATCTGGCACAAAACAAGCAAGCATTCCATAATGGTTTGTTGCAGGAACTCAATTCACTTTAAATGTGACAACTCTCAGACCTCCTAGGGCTGAAGTTCCAAAACTTTACCACTTCTAGATAAAATATTTTCATATTATTCATAGGAAGTGGGGGATCCATGAAAGCTATGTTACCTAATAATAATTTTTAAATCTAAACAAGCCAATATACAGTTATGCCTTTACAATGGTAGCAACCATGTGAAAAAGAAACTCATTGAAAGGGAAAAAGGCTACATATGTTTTATTCATAGGTAGCTACAGCTACTAATGACATGCATGTACCTATTGCACACTATACAAATTTACACACCTTAGAATCAAATTAGAAGCTGTTACCTATATTTTGGGGGCCATGCTAATTCTTGCATGGTAGTTGAACTAAGTGACAAAACATTAAAAAGATACAAAACAAATCAGATACCATTGAAGAAATGTAGCATGATTTGATATTGAAGTTAGAGATATCTGCAATTGACAATTTGTATAGAACAAAACTTCCTATGTGTATGTATTATAATGTTCAATCTCTCAGTGATTTAGATTTTCCATGGTGAACTGAATTCTGAGCTCACACAGAATGTTCAGTTATTGTTCAATGGATAGATTGATAGCTAAATTTCTAAGAAATGATAGCAACCATACTTGTGAGCAGACATGGTACTACTAAGAGACATTGTACTCAAGAGACATCAAAAGAAAAGTCATGTTGAGTATCTTCTGAGAAGTCATAATTCCTCTGGAATAGAAGGAGAACGAATGTGGTCAGCATTTGTTCTGAATATCAGGAGGAAGGCAGCTATGCTCACCACTATACCAACACCTGCTACTTTTTAATTACAAATTTTTATTTAAATCAGAAACAATCTTACTTTACATAATAATCCCAGTTCCCTCTCCCTCCCATCCTCCCATAGCCCTCAATTGACCCACTACCCTACCCCCATCCACTCCCCAGGGAGGGTGAGGCCTTCCATGGGGGAGCATCAAAGTCTATCACATCATTTGGGGCAGGGCCTAGGCCTTTCCCCTTGTATATAGGCTAAGATGGTATCCCTCCATGAGGAATGGGCTCCCAAAATCCATTCTTACACTAGGGATAAATACTGCTTCCACTGCCAGAGGCCCCATAGACTTCCCCAGCTTCCTAATTGACATCCATGTTCAAGGGGCTTGGTTCAGTCCTATGCTGGTTCCCCAGCTTTTCCATTTGGTCAGGCCAGGTGTTCCTGTGGGTTTCCCCAGCATGGTCTTGACCCCTTTTCTCATCACTCCCCCCTCTTTACACCTGTATCCCAGGAGTTTTGCTCAGTGCTTAGCAGTGAATCTTGATTCTTATTCCATCAACTAATGGATGAAAGCTCTAGGATGGCATTTAAGGTACTCATCAATCTCATTATAGGAGAAAGATATTTAAGGTAGCCGCTCCACTATTGCTTAGAATCTTAGTTGGGTTAATTCTGTGTATCTCTGAACATTTCCTTAGTACAAGATTTCCCTTTAAACCTATAATGGCTCCCTCTATTAAGGTGTCTCCTTTTTTGCTCTTCTCTATTTTTCCCCTGACTCAATCTTCCTGAACCCCCATGTTCTTCTTCCCCCTCCCCTTCTCTCCTCATCTTGTCTTATCTTCCTCCCCCTCCCCCATGCTCCCAATTTGTTCAGGAGATCCTGTCTTTTTCCCTTTCTCCAGGGGACCATGTATGACTCTCTTAGATTCCTTTTTGTTTCCTAGCTTCTCTGGAGGTATGGATTGTAGGATGGTGATCCTTTGCTCTATGTCTAATATCCATATATGAATGAGTACATGCCATGTTTGCCTTTCTGTGTCTGGGTTATCTTACTGAGGATGGTTTCTTCTAGTTCCATGCATTTGCCTGTGAATTTCAAGATTTTATTGCCCCCCCCCCCACTGAGTAGTACTCGATTGTGTAAATTACCACACTTTATCCATTCTTTGGTTGAGGGGCAGCTAGATTGCTTCAAGGTTGTGGCTACATTGCTATGAACCTAGTTGAACAGATGTTCTTGTTGTATGAATGTGCATCCTTTGGGTATATACCTAAGAGTAGAATTGTTGGATTTTGCAAAGGAATTAGAATTGGTTTGTATGATGCTGTAGTGATATTTAGTTTGTGGTCTAACAAATAAAGCTTGTCTGAAGTTCAGTGTGCATAGCTAGCCACAGTAGTTAGCCATAGATGCTAGGCAGTAGTGGTACACATCTTTAATCGCAGCACTTGGGAAGCAGAGGCAGATGGATCTTTGAGTTCAAGACCACTGTGGGTTACACAAGATTGATCCAGTCTAAAAGAGAAACAGATCTCATAGTTTTGATCCCAGCACTTTTGATCATGTGCCTTTAATCCCAGCACTAGAGAGGAATATAAAACAGGAGGAGACAGGAGCTCATGAATTCAGTCTGAGATTTCAGAGACAGCATTCAGTCTGAGGATTCCCAGGGACAGGATCACCCCTTTGGTTTGAGGATTCAGTAGAGCTAAGAAGACTGTCTTGTGGCTGGCTTCTTTACTTCTCTTTACTTCAGCATTTATTCTAATATCTGACTCTAGGATTTTATGATTGAGACCTATTAGAACTCATATAATACCAGTTCCAGAAGATCTGATGCCCTCATCTGGCCTCTGTGGTGCCAGGCATATATATGGTGCATAGGCTGACATGCAGAAAAAACACATATATGCATAAAATAAAAATAAATGAATCTTAAAAAATTCACAGCTGTCTTCCACCTATTTTTTTTAATTTTTATTATTTCATATATGGATCCCAGTTCCCTCTCCCTCCCTCTCTCCCTCCTCCCTCCCTTTCTCCTTTCCTCTCTCCTTCCCTCCTCCCTCCATCTCTCCTTTCCTCCCTCCTTTTCTCCTTCTCTCCCTCCCCTTCTTCTTCCCTCCCTTCCTTCCTTCCTCTCTTCCTCCCTCCCTCCCATCCCCTCCCCAACCCATCCCATTCTACCACCCCACATACACTCCACAGGGAGGGTGATGCCTTCCAGGAGGGATCAACAAAATCTGTTATTTGGAGTAGGAACTAGGCCCTCCCTCCTGCCTCTAGGTTAAGGGAGTATTCCTCCATGGGAATGTGCTCCAAAAGTCCTTTTGTGCACCAGGGATACATCCTGGTTCCACTGTCAGAGTTCCTTTAGACTGCCCAGGCCTTCTTACTGAGACCCATGTTCAGGGGGTTTGAGTCGGTCCAATGCTGATTTCCCAGCTATCAGTCTAGGAGTCCATAAGTTCCCCCTTGTTCAGGTCAGCTGTCTCTATGGGCTTCTGTAGAGTAGTCTTGTCCCCATTTTCTTATCACTCCTCCCTCTCTGCATCTGGATTCCAGTTAGGCTCAGTGTTTAAGCTGACACCCACAGCTAAACACTGAGTCTTCCATCTATTTACAACAAAGACTCTAATCTTGATGTGGAAGCACTGCTAGAACACGACATTTCCTGTAGACATAATCTTCTTTGGGCTGCCAGCTCACAAAAAACAACACAGAGACTTACTAATTATGAAAGCTTAGCCTATAGCTTAGGCTTGTCCCACTAGTTCTCATAAATTAACCTTTTACGTGAATCTACATTTGCCTCCTGGCTTTTTATCTCTCTTCCATCTTATACCTCTTGTTTCCTTTCTTGTGTCTCCTGGCATTTCTCCCATGCATAAATTTACCTCCTATTGTTATCCCTCTGCCCAGAAGTCCCATATAGCCTCTTCATACCTATCTATTGGCCATTTAGCTCTTTACCAATCCAATCAGAAGATACCTTCACAAAGATACATCTTCACAATGTACAAAAAGATTATTCCACAACAATGTCTTCATCTCTTTGTATTTTGCGTTTCCCTTTATAAAGAGGTGTCCTGTACAAATGATTATGAACACATGCACGTCATAATAATGTATCTGGCTGGTAGTCGTACACACCTTTAATTCTAGTACTTGGGAGGGAGAATCATGTGAACCTCTGAGTTCAGGGCTAGCCTGTGTGAGTTCCAGGGCAACCAGTGCTACACAAAGGGACTCTGTCTCAAAAAAAAAAAAAAAAAAAAAAAAAAAAAAAAAAACACACACACACACACACACACAAACAAGAGCACTGTCCAAGTGTTGAAGTATACAAGAACAGTGTCCAAGTAGTGTAAGTGAATTCACGTTATTGTACAACCAATTTCAAGAACATTTTAACCTTTCAAAATGAAATTCCTCATGTATTCCCTGGCAAATAAAAATATAATTCTGTTTCTGTGATTTGACTAGCTTGCTATAACATATAAGGAGAATTATATAGTATTTGCCTTTCTGTGTCTTAGTGTTCCTCAGAGCATGTTATTAAGGTTCACAAAGATATGTAATGTGTGTTAATATCTTTCTCTAGCTGTAGCTCTCACTCTTTTTTTTTTTTTTTTTTTTTTTTTTTTTTTTTGAGAGTTTGCAGCCTTATCTGGCCTGGTACTCACTATGTACACTAGGCTGACCTCTTACTCACATAAATCCACCTGCCTCTATTTTCCAAGTACTGAGATTAAAAGTATGCATCCACATCCCTGCCCAAAATGTATTTCTATTTAATGATAATAGTATTCCATTGTGTGTTCGACATTTTCTTTATCTGTTCATCTATTGATAACCCAAATAGAAAAGACAAAAAAAAAAAATGAAAATTCATCTTCCAAAATATTTCCTCCAATGGTACAATTTAACTGTGAACCCAAATCTCTATCATGGCTCATGTTTAATTAGAAACAGAACCAAATATTTGAAAAAAAATGTTCATTGGGGAATTAAAATTGCCACCACCACATATTATCATACCTGCCCCCCACAAAGTACTACACAAAAAGAACATGACTATCCTTGAATAATTTATATGTCAATGTCAAATCACACCATTTTAAGAACAATAAGCTGGGTACTTTTTGAGATTTTTTTTTTTCAAATGAAAGTGTCTTTAGGCCACATTAGGACTCCTTCCTGCAGATCCCCAGTCATTAATTAAACACATAGCTTGATGCATGTGACTTGAATGAGCAAAGCATTCCCAGGTAACTGAAGCCCTGCTGTACTTCTACAATTTGCATTTTGTTTGTTTATCTTTTTTGTAGTTTCTGCTACCTCAAGCATTTTTCTTTCAGAGAAGACTATAGAATGCTCACATCTACTATAGCTAGAAAATCTTTTAATGAAGAAAGGCTTTCAACATCACTAGCAATACTTTTATCTTATTCACATGTAAATTTTCAGGGAGATGTCACTAAGAAGCTCCTTTCTAAATTAGACATTTGGCTTAGAATAGGAAAAACTACTTAAATATGAAAGCAAATCATCTAGAATCTTTAATTTCTGTCTTCTCATACCTGTGAGTGATGAGTATGCGGGTAGGGGTCCCACACATGCGCTAGATCAGGCAGAATTCCTTGTTTAAGGTTGTTAGACACATCACCAATAACCAATCACTGCTTCTTCAGTGCTGGGATTACAGGTGCACAGTCCAGCACCCAGGTTTTACATGGTTGCTGGATATTGAAGTCAGGTCCTCATGCTTTTATAGCAAGCACCGTATTGACTGAATAATCTCTTTACCCAATGTTTTGGATATATTGAGTTTACAAAATATCTGTCATTTGAGGATATAAATACAAATTAATGAACTACTTTACTTGCCTTTGCATTAATTCTTTAAAAATCTTGGGAATATTATCTATTGCTCCTGTTGCTATAACAAATATTGCCGACATTACCAAGTGGAGTGAGATAAATGCTGGAATTCAGCTTATTTTCTACCTTTTATTTTGGCTGGAACTCTAACATATGGAATAGTGCTGGCAACATTTGGGATGGGTCATGCCTCTGCAGTTTTAAACCTTTCTGGAAACACTCTCCTGGGCATTAGCCATTATAGCCCCATGCCTTATCAGTTTGACACCCAAAAATATCAGTTTATATAATGACATTCCATTCCTACCCAAAAGTCTTATTTTTACTTCATAATTCAAAATGTATTTAGTTAATTGCTGAAAGTCCCTATAGTATTTAATAGTCCCAATACCATACAAAAGTTGAACATCTCTTCTCTATTGCAGAGGCTACATCACAACTTGGAGTCCTTATTTTTTTTTAAAGCAAAACAACATACTTCCAATATATAAAGCAGAAAATAAACATTCTTGCTCCAGAATGGAGGAATAGAAGGCTAGCAAGGAATGACACTATAAAAGCTAGACCATAGCCCAGCATAGCTCAGTGTCTGGTATCTGAAGCTCATGAAGTAGTCATCTGGGTTCTACTAGCCTTGAGCAGTCCTGCTCCTGCAACTCTGATGCCTGTCCCACGCATGTGCTCTTTCTGGGGCCAGATCCACTCTTTGCCTGAATTCCTTAGTAGACATCCCATAGTCTTCACATATTCTATATCCTGGGGTCTTCAGAGAAACTGGTTTCACCTTCTCAGCTTTATGCAATGTATTGTCAGGATATCCTTGCATAGAATATGACCTGTCACATTTGTTGCTTTATTGGATTTCTGGAATCTTGGTGTAAAGTTCCCTGGGCTATTCATTCTGATATCTTTCATCCACACAAAATAAGTATCATGTGGTCTATGTTGCTAAGATCTTCTGCCAGCTCAAAATGTAGCATGTTATAACATGTTGCCTTGGACTACAGTCCAAATGTGAACAGTAGAAAATACTTTCTCAAGCAGTTGTTTTCAACCAGAGAACCCATTCTGTGGCATTCCCAATTAAAACTCTCTATTTTCAAATTACTGTGCATTTTCACAAGTTGGAGCCTTTGACAAGTGCAGTCCTATCTTCAGAGTATGTTTCCTGTTGTCTTAATGAAGAACACTAGGTTTATTTTTTAAATGGTGTTATTTAATAATTACAGTTGCTGCCCTATCTTTCTTGTACACAACTTTAATTTTATCCACATTCATTACCGAGGTGTACATTTTCCATATCTTTCTACACCATTCCTGAACACTAGCCATGGTACAACCTGGCTGCTATTCTGTCTTGAAATTTCTTCTAGCTAAAAAAATAAGTCCATTACTTTTGAATTCAGCCTTACTCAAATTCTCAGCCACTTTCTAGTACTTCTCCAGCCCGCAGCTCCAAAACGATTTCACATTCTTTCCAGAAACTATTTTCAGAGTCTTAAGACCCACACAATCAAGCTTATCATAGCAATACCCCCACTCCGAGTACCGATGTTCTTTATTAGTTACACTTTCTGATTCCTGTGACAAAATGCCTGGTTAAAAAAAATAAGCAAAGAGGGGTCTATTTCAGCTCAAATTGATTTATTTGGTTTGAATAGCATATAGTACACCATGGTAGGGAAGATGTGGTTATAGAAGGTTATAGAAATATGTGGCAGCTAGTTCCATTATGTCTACAGTTAGAAAGCAGAAAGTGATGAATACTGATACACATATTGCTTTATCCTTTGCTCATTTTCACTCAGTCCAGGACCCATTCACTAGTGATATCTTCCTTCAGGGTAGCTCTTCCCTCTTTAGTTAAGCTGTTCTGCAAATGCCTCATAGATATGTCCAGAGTTGTGTCTCCTAGGTGATTCTAAATCCAGTTAAGTTTATAATAAAGATTAACCATCACACTGTGTATATATTTAACTTACTAATATATCTCCAGTTGGAAGAGCAATGTTCAAATGCTTAGCAGTTGCATGTGGCTGATAGCTACCATATATTGGATAGCACATGAAACTTTAGCTGTCTAAGATGCTATGTCATTCTTCACAGTAGATACACATTTTTATTTATATGTGTAAATTATATTCTTATGATTTATACATTCATTCCAGATGGTCTAAACTCTGACAAGGTTTGCTATTCAGACATGGATGAGTCTATTATTCTTGTTAAATATTTCTTAATCCATACAGGCTGGAGTGGTGATTCATCTGGTAAAGGAATTGCTCTGTAAGCATGAGGACCTGAGTCTGAAACTGTAGCACCTGCTTAAGTTGGGCATGACACTGGTATTTATCTGTAATCCTAGTGCTAGGGAGAGTAGTCAGGAAGAGACAGGGGGATTCCTGGGGCTCATTGGCAAGCCAGTCTGTTTGAATCATTAAGTTTATATCGCAAAGGAATGTCATCATAGGTTTCCTTTACAGAGTGAGAGCTTTTTATTATTTCAAATGTTTTACTTTATAGGGGTATTTTTTCAAGCACTGTAAGCACCAGCTAAGTCAGGAAACACCCATATATCCTGACAATAAGGGCCATTAGTTGAAACTCTAACCTCAGTCCTCCTGGGTAATGAAGAGCAGATGAATAGTGAATTGGGTATAACTTTGGATTTGGAACATCAATTTCTTTCTTTATGGTAAGGTCAATAAATTTATTTTCATTCAGATGTTTAATTGGAAGTTTATTTATTTAGTAGAGTGATTTCCCTATGTCAAATCACATCTTCCATTTACTTTCAGAATTAAACACATATATGCACACATGCATTTGCTCTAGATTAGGCTAGAAAACATAAATACAAACATATTTTATAGGACATGTCCTTCAATAGTATGATGCAATGTTAAAATTTGGATCTCATGTACTTTAAATTTTATCATCCATAATTGTAAAGAGGAGTAAGGGCTAAGAATCATGGATTTACTTGAAGATCATCACAGATGTAGTATATTTGATCCATGAACCCCAATAGTTTGATTTTAGTAGACATAGTGTTTCCTACTGTCTGTCTTATTTTTTCCATTGTCCCTCTTTTCTTTAATCCTAGTTCCGGCTTTGTCTGATTTTCATAGTGAATATCAAGCCCCCTAGTAAGTGCTCATACTAAACTTCGGTGGTTTTGGGTTTGATAATTTCTCAGTTACGTTTTATAGAGTTCATTACCTTCCTATTCAGAACTGGTAACTTTACATATCTTTCAAGATATATCTAACACATTCTTATAGTACCACTTCTTTGTATGGATAAGACACTACAAGGCCATTAAGTAATCAACAAGTATAAACAGTACAACTTTGTTAAAAGACTAGAGGGACTGAATTCCTGAAGGAGCTATACAAGGAGATATTACTGCCTAAGAGAATGAAGAGGAGAATGCACCTGAATCTAATAGATGAAGAGTACCAATAAGGAGGACACTGTAGTTAGAGAATTTTGGAAGGGCTCATCTATGGATTTGTTCTGTAGAGAGCACTGGTCTCTGTGTATATCTGCTCATGTGTGTATGAACCAGTACATTCAGCTGAATGATCACATGCTTAGTTTGTGTTGTTAGTGCATAACCATGTTAACAAAGTCAGTATAATTTGGGATGAAGAGATGGTTCTGTGACCTAAGAGCACCAGCTGTTTTTATAGAGGACCTGGGTTTGATTTCCAGTACCCACATGGTAACTAACAATTATCTGTAACTCCAGTTCCAGGAGATCCTATGCTGTGGTCTGACCTCCACCGACACCAGACATGTAATTGGTACATAGAGATCCATACTGGCAAATACTCATACACAAAAAATAGGACAAAATCTTTAAAAATAGATAAGTATAACAGGCAGATTCAAAACAGGAAGGCTATATGAGGAAACAGTTTTAGCAGACCATTTCTCTAGATCTGATAAGAAAGATAATCTGGATATTAACTGTAGTTGCTTAGAATTACTGCTGGAACTTTTAGAAGTTTCAAGGTCAAGCTCCCACTTACAAGGGTTCTTGAGTTGTCATGCAGCATAACTACCCAGTACCCAGGCAACCAGAGGCCTAAACTTACAGGTGATTATAACATCAGCCAGGGTTCAGATCTCTAAGAATGACACAAATTTAATGCCTGCCTCAGAGCAAATAGAAGCAACACATGGTTATAAATACCAGGCCTGAAATTGTTGTGAAATTGGTTTTGAGCCAGATCAGACAGATAAAAGATAAATGTGATACAGATGATTTGAGAACTATGACTCCAAAGATTGACTTACTGGATTCACATCTAATCATGCACTTTGTCATAAAAAAATCCAAATGTATAATTTAGAAATGACCATGAAACACATAAAAGTCATCATCCTCTAGGCTTTTTAAAACAACATAAGTATAAACTACTTAGTGACAAATTTAGGAACTATGAGGAATCAGCAAGGAAGTCCACGACAAAACTTTTCTAATAGGCATTATAGAAGAGTCATATAAAAAAAAAACATACTATGTTCTTGGATATAAATATTCAATATCTTATAAATTAACCATTGTTCCAATCTTAAGCATGCAATCCAAATTAAATTGGAAAATTGTCCAGTTTATTTTGAAGTTTAAAACAGATGAGGAGAACATAGATCATTAAGAAATATAAGAAAGGACCATAGTTATTAAAGACATTCCATAGTTCATTACAACAATGAGTACTGCAAGAACAAAGCACAGTCATGAAACCCTCTATAAAGACACAAAACCATACTCTGGAGCCTAGTGTGTCGTGGGAGAAAGGAAATATTATTTAGTATTATTTTTATTTTAGAAATTGAAAGAAAATTACATTACACCCTTACATTACATGTTAAACCTTTAAGTTTCACATATAGAATAAATTTTGAAAATGGAATATAAATATATTTTATTATTACTAGAAAAGGGTAATTCAAACATGTTATTTGTAAATATATAGGAACGTCTAAACCGAAATGGAAAATGGAAAATCATTTGGGTACATGAAGTATAAAAACTTCCATATATTAAATATATACCATAAATGAACTTGAGAAAGCATAGGCAGTATAAGAAAAACTTTTGTGAGAATATATCACAACAGATATGAAGATTTTTTATGAATCAATGAATAAAAGCAAAACATATAAATAGGAAAATTGTCAAAGCAGCAGAAAATAATTTGGCAATTCTAAAATGAAAGATGTCAATGGGTAGCTGAGACATTTGTAAATACAATGACTATATATATATATATATATATATATATATGTATGTATGTATATATATATATATCTCAAAATAATCATTCCAATTATCAAACATACAAAATAAATAAATAGACACTGTTTACAAATGACATCACTATTTAAAATAAATAAAGTGTTTCTTAGAAAGAGGATAGTCAAGTTCGAGAGGACATTTTACAATCCCTTGTTATTGAGTGATTAATTGATACAACACTATTAAAGAGTACTTAACCAACATGAAGAAAAAATGTGAGAATTCTTTTTGATCCATAATTTCTGTTTCTAAGAATATATATCAAAAGAGAATGAAAATTACACTTTTTATAAATAAGGCTACTCTAATTATAATGCTGTTTGTAATAGCAAGTATGAGGAAAAATCTAACATACAATAACTTATAGACTGACTTTTTGTAAAAATTTTCATAATCCAATACATTATTATAAGCAATCCTGAAGAAATATTTTTCAAATGTAAAATCAAGAATGGAAAAGTTAAAAGTGAAAATACAAAAAAATATTTTATTTTATTTTACTTTTTAATGTCTAAATCAGTACAATGTTGTATCTGACTTAGAGAGCATTTGTGAGGTTGTTGTTTATTAGAAATTTAATTAATGACTCAGTGTAATAATGTTGGTTCAGTTATAAAACTGGTTAATATCCTGAAAGGTAGCAAACCCTAAACTGTGTAGCAATATTTCTTCTTAAGAAATATCAGCACCTCAGTCTGGAAAGCCATCTATAGTTCATTATGTGTCTTTAGTAGTTCTATAAACTTTAAAAAATAGTAAAAAAAAAAATGAGGTGAGCAAATTCCATTCCTATAAATAACCCAATGGAGACAGTAGACTTAATCTGAGAGGATGTGCTGTGCAACTTCTTGTAGGATGTCCAAGTTTTGTGCATTCTTTCTAAATACAATGGGACCTCTGGGCTTGATGACAGATCAAGAGAAACAAGCTCGAAAAAAGACCCAAGAACTGTGAAATCACTTCCATGAATTATGGAACAAACATCAGAATATCAGACAAAGAAGAAAGTAAGACTGGGGGAAAAAAGTAAATGTTAATCAATTATTGTTCTAAATTGATGAGCTGAACACTCAGCCACTGGCCCAGTAAGTCTTAGGGGTAACCATTGGTTATGTACTAACTATATCATACTTATAATTAGTTAAGCTGTACATAACCCAAGACAAAGATGAAATCTTGACAGAAACCTAGAGAGAAAAAGTTTTTAATCTTTAGCAAACCTATAATAAAAGTTATATTGGATGTTTTATCAAAACAAGAAGTTAGTGGAAGGAGATACTGAGTGTTGAAAGAAATCAAAACAAGTGAACACCCTCCATTTTTATATTCATATATATTCAGATATAGTCACTTCAAAAGTGAAACAAATAATAAATTAGAGCAACTGCTAAGGAAAATTAATAAATAGCATCCAGACTGGAGCACAGTAAGCAAAACTATTTCTCACTACAGAGGATATGACCATCTATATAAATGGCATGCCACCCAAAATGATGAGAACTAAGAAAACATGAAAATAAAAGAGCAAATATCTAAAATAACAAGATAGCACTGACTTGAGGTAAACACAAAATTAGGAATTTAGAAATCAGCGTGCATGTCCATGGTTACCTAGTTTAAACAAAGACTCCAGGGTTATTTAATGGTGAAAAATGTTCTCTTTAAGTTCTAAATGCAAAGTTGAAGAGCCATGCTCAGTTGACTGAATCTGGTTCTTTCTTTTTATTTTATTTTTTATTTTTTTTTTATTTTCAAAAAAGTGTTTCTCATTCTGTAGACCAGGCTAACCTTGATCAAACTCATAGATATCTACCTGCCTCTGCTTCCTGAGTACTGGGATTAAAGGCATGTGCCACCACCACTCGGCTTGAACCTGGTTCTTACAGAGCACCAAATATAAAATCTCAAAATCTAGCACTCACTGTGTTCTTGATGGGTTTCACTGAGTAATTTAGGAAATAATAATATTAATTTTGCACATTTTTCAAAACACAGAAGAGGCAATTTGACAAATTCATTTTATTACACACCCAAACAGTGTCAGAGCACAGTCCATGAATGAAGCTATTTGAGAACTTGTGAGATAACTCCAAGTAAACAAGGCTGTTCTTTGAATGTGCTTTTGTGCCCCTCTCAGGTATAGTAAACAGGAGTGGGTTTACTTTAGATTATCTATCATTTTAGTTATTATTATTCACAATGGTGTTTCCATGTACCACGAGTTGTCCTAGTGGCTGTATGAAACCTAAGCTAATGTGACTTTGCCCTCATGACTGTATAGCTTGAACTCAGTGAACATTGCTCATATGACTTTACCTAACCCTCAGAATACCTTGAGAATACAAATTGTCTGATGTCCTGAGTAAAGATGGATATTATATGAGACATTAATCCATCTCATATTTAGGCTCTACTTTCCTAGGTTCTTGTTGTCAGTAAGTGTGATACACTGATGTCAATACACTGATGCCAACTTAGATGATGACAACAGAAATGAGGAAGCAAGCAAACCAAAAGCACCCAGTAGACTAATAACCTTTGAGTTAAGATGCAAAACTCTTTAACAGACACTAAGAATTCTAAGAATATATATAATCAGGGCCATGTGAGACTTGATTATGAACAAGGTAGAATTAACAAGTTCAATCAATATGATTTAATTCAGGAAAAAAAATCATATGATACCATCAATAGATGCAGAAAAACTATGTGACAAAATTCAACATTATTTCTTCATAAAGTCTCTTAGCAAACTAGGAACAGAGTGAGTTTCTCCCACTTGATAAAGATATTCACAAAAACCTTCTAGTTAACATGTTTTTTAATGAAAACTTAATGATGAGGAATAAGGAATCATTAGCATCATCACTGGTATTAGACAGTGCCAGAAGACAAGAAAAGGTAAGAAGAAATAATGATTGAGAGGGAAGAGGTAATATAGCTTTCATGTTTAGATGACATGGCTGTTTATAAAGAATATAGTAAAGAATTGACAGAATTGACAGAAATAAAACTACCATAGAACCAAGAAGCAACAATATCGAGCTCTCAGGATACAGTCTTAATATTAATAGCAATTATTTCCCTATGTACCAGCAATAATTGATAAAATGATGTTCACAAGCAAAATGAGAGCAATGAAATGCATAGTGGCTGGAGAGATGGTTCAATAGCCAATGGAACTGGCTGATCTTCCAAAAGATCAAGGTTAATTCCCAGCACTCACATTGGTGGCTCACAAGGATCTCTAACTTCACTTTTCTAGCCTCTGTGTGCATCAGGCTTGCACGTGACGCATTGACATACATGTATGCAATATACACATATTAATAAAATTTAAATACATACATAAAAATAAAAAATGACACGCATGCATATAATTCTAAACATATATGTACCCAATTTTTATGCAGAAAACTAAAAACTTGAAAGAACTTAAAAAAAATCTGACAGAATAGAGGCTTATTCTATGTTTAAGGATTGGTAGGTTAAGGATTGTGATGTTTATTTTTTTTCCCAATTTTGTTTAACCTTCATAAACTTATACCAACAACAAATCAGCTTTAACATTTTTATAAAATGGCAACATCTCTTCAAAAACTATAATAAAACTAAAGAAAAATATATTGGCATTTTATCAAAGGAAATATGAAAATCAATGGGGATATTAAGTAGTTATTAAGAAATTGCAAATTAAAGCAGTTGGTGTACATGCATTAGAATGACTGAGGTGCCTGAGAGTTGCTAAAGGGTTGCTAAAAAGTACTTGCCATGCAAGCATGGGGAACTGTGTTCCAATCAATACCCAACACCCACAGAGAAAGCAGGTAAAGCAAAGTGTGTTGTGATCTCAGTGTTTAAGTGTTGAGATGGGTTGCTCTGGGGCTTGCTGGCCAGCCATCCTCTCCAAATTGATGATCCCCAGGTTCACAGAAACTCTGTCTGAAAAAGTAAGTTGGAGAGTGATAGAGGAAGACAACCAGTGTTGGCTTCCATACTCATGTACAGGTGAACGTCCCCACAATACACACACAAACAGATAAGAAAAGTAGAATTACTTAAGTCTGAATATTGACAGTGCAATGGCTGGTAGTGATGTAGAGCAATGAGGTAGACATTGTTGAGAGTTCTAATTACTCGAACCTACTCTTCATTGAGCTACGTATCACAGGAAGGACAGAAACTACTATAGCCATGTTGGAAACAAGACTGACAGCTTCTTACAAAGGCAAACATAATCTTCCCACAGAATAAGGTGACCTGAGTATTTATTCATCCATTTTAAAAAGTTTGAAAATCTGTATATAGTAGCATTATTCACATTTGCCAAACATGGGATCAACTTGCTGATTGAGTGAATTCATTAGGAGAAAGGACCATTGAATTGTGATATATCCAGATATCAGAATAACTTGCAGTGACAAAAGGAGATTAATCACCATCCCCAGAAAACAGAACAAATATTTACCTATGCACTGCTTAGTGAAGTAAGTCAGTATGAAAAGGCTGCATGTTGTATGAGTACAATTATAAGATTTGTTTTTATAAATTGTAAAACTATGAAGATAGTAAAATGTCAATGGTGGTCACATGCTCACAAGGAGAGAGGGAGAATTGCATGGGTAAAACATGGATGATTTGTGTTAGGGTGATACAACTACCTTTGTGATTGTAATGGTGTATGAGAACTATGAATGCCTCAAAAATTTTATAGCACAAAGAGTAAAATTATGTCATTAAAATAAGACAGTATTTCATGTAGCTCAGGAACACCTTTCACTCACCATGTAGCCATGAATGACTGAACTCCTGATCCTCTTTGTGTGCAGGCTGTGTATGGTGATTTCATTGCAAAGAGGACTTGTAGAAAGAGTAGTTTAGTAGTAGACAAAATGGACAAACACAGCCTTAGTTAGGTGACAAGTTTTCATTGAGAGTGATGTGTTGGCCATCTTGACATCACTGAGATCAATGCCTGAGAAATTCAAAAGGCAATAAGTTTGAGTTTGGCTCACGGTTAGTGCTTTCGGTGATTCCAGTCCATGGCCAACTACTTGTCATATAGTGGTGTGTCACAGTGGAAGTGGGCAAAGGAGGCTGCTAAGCTCACAGTGTCTGGAAGCAGAGAAGAATAGAGAAGGGAGAGCGCTGAGATCGCTGAGAAAGGAGGTCCCCACACCCCATTCCAGATCACATTGCCCATAGCCGTGGAGTGTACATCCTAGAGACGCTACTGTGTTACAGCAGCACACATGGTAATGATAAAGCCCCTAGTAAATGGGTCTTTGGGGGCCATTCTAGATTCAAACAATAGCAAATTGTTATATTGATGGCATGCACTCTGATGTTATCTGTAAAAATCATGTTTATCTCTGTGGTCTTCCTCTTCAAGACACAGAATCCTAGCTTAGGGATGAGAAAATCTTCAAAACATTTAAACAAAGGGCATTGTACCTGAAGGATTGGAAGAGACAGAAAACACCTCAGACTTGAGGTGCCTGTGGAGATCTTTAAATGTGAGATTCACTCTTGGATGAGATCCTGGAACAAAAAATGATAATTAGGTGAAAACTAAAAGCTTGGATACAGCAGAAGTTTTAGTTAACAATGTAACAATCTGAAACCATACCTAATATACCATACTAATGTAAGGCGTCAATAGGAAATGATCTTGGGGAAGAGCACATGAGAATGTTCAGGACCATCTTCACTTTCTAAACTGACTGTTTTAAAAAATAAAATGTCATTTTCTCCAAGTGGTACTTTAATTTTTTTACTCTTTGCATATTTAAGTGCATCAAATTATTTATAATGAATCTATACTACTTTCAAAACCACTAAAGTTTTTCCTAATATTTGCATGTATTTATGTGAGTGTGCATGTGTGCATGCATGCATGCATGTTACATATATATGTGTAAGAGAGAGAGAAAGAGAGAGAGAGATAAAGAGAGAGAGAGAGATCAAACTGAGACCTTTGGGAATTCTAGGTAAGTGCTCTAGCAGTGAGCCATACCCTCACTTATATAGTTAGTTCATGGAGGGTGAAGGAACATTCTTCATTCCCTTACCTCTTGCAGTGCTGTTCTCTCAGTATTGAACCAATACATGTTGCTGATTACCCAACTTAAAGTTACATAGACTCATGTGAAAATTGACAGCTTGGTAGTTTTGTTCACACTTAATGAGATCATCTACATGCTCAAAATATATATGGGGGAAAGACTGAAAAGGTCCAAAATGGTGAAATATTGGATGCCTACAGAGCTTTTGTTGAAGACAAACATCCAATTGAGCGTTCACATCTGTTGGTTGATTTAGCCACATTCAGCTGTCTGGTGTGTTATACCAGAAATCAGGAGGACCCTAAACAAACCTATTTCACCAAGAGTTAGTATTAACATAATTTCCTTAGTGAAGAATGAAAACTTTAAGTATTTAAATATTAGTCTATTTTCATTGAGAGAAATTTGCCCTAGAAGCCCAGATACTTTTTTTTTTTTTTTTTGCCCCAGTCCTCTGCTAATCTTTTTGCCTCCTTTCAATGATATAATCAGGTCAAACCAAGCTATCACAGCTGCTTTAATTTTAAGATTTAAGGCCAACACTTCCTTTGTGGCCTTCATCAGAGTCTGCAGCCAACAGCAGGCAGCTGAGAATACAATGCCACCCAAACTCTGCCTGCTGCAGGAGTGAGGGGCACATACACATTTCAGACCCTGAGGATTTCCTTCACACCCAGGAGTGTAATTGGAAATACTTCTGACCAGGGTCAGACTTTATGTGTGGACATGTAAGGTAGCATAGGCCTCTCTGCCCCAGAAGTCACCCTCTGCATCATCTTTTTGTTTGTAGAAACAAAATGCAAACAGAGAGGCTGTCCTTCTCTGGTAACAGACTGACTTTTGTAAGAGTTGGATGACTGTTCATACCTGTTCTTACACATCCCTAGGTGCTCTGCCAAGTCCCCCTTTGGCTCCATTTCAGTCTTTGTAACCCCAATCTTGGTATTTGGGAATAATCATTGCTAATGATCCCACTAGTTTTTACCCTTTTCTCTGTGGGCTTTGATAAAACTGACATTAGTTGAGACAACAGTCTCCCATTTTCAAGTGAGGAGGAAAGGAAACTGGCAAAATGTCCATCTTGTTGTGCCACCTGTAGACATAGACTGAGAATACAAACTACTTTCTGCAAACAATAGCTTAAGTAAATGTTTGTGGTGCATTCAAAGCCTTGCATCAAATCCTCCACAAACTCTCTAGAACTGGAGCCCACTGTAGTAGGCCTTTGATTGCAATGCAACTGATATGAATCAGAGCATTTTCTGTTAATTTAGCATTAGAATTAGGTTGTCAAATTAATCGCATTTCATTTACTTTACAGTGTCTTCATGGTTAATGCTGGTTTTATGAACATCTGTTTCCCTCACAGTTGTCGACCCATTATTTTTATGAGCAGTACGTATTTTAGAGAGATTTACAGCTGACCTTTGTTAGTGAGTTGAATGTTTTTGTTGTCAGTAACATTTCTGTAATTGATGTCATAGTTTCTGCCACCCAGATAGTGCTTCCAAATGAGAAATGTTTGAGGGTGGGTGGGGGATCTTTTTGCTTAAACACATTAAATCAGGCAGACATCACTTTAAACTTGTGTGGCTTTGGAAACAAAGAAGGGTGTTAAATCTTGCAGCATTAAGATGGAAGTGTACCACCACTTAGTTTTCCTCTACTTTGGTACAGTTTGGAAGTTTTGTATGCTGCAGTGATGATTTTTCTCCCAGTGCTTGTCCTGTCATAATACTACTCACGTGACTGCACTGCTCAAATGACTGCAAAGTAAGGGCAGTTGTGCATTTAGCTTTTCTCAGTGTTAGGGAGAATAAACAATTTACAAACATACACAAAAAAAATGCCTGATTTATAGAGTCAGATAATAAAGTAAAAATACCACCCGAGGTTTCCACCTCCTGCTTCTACCTCCTACTATATGTCAGAGTTCTGACCCAAAGTGGCAGAAATGCTGCCTCTCATTCACAAGCTGATGGAAGTGGCTGGGCAATCAAAGCAGCTCTCAAAATACTGAGTAAAATCCTGCTCTTACTGCAGGGAGGGTATCTTAGTCAAGGTTTCTATTGCTGTAAAGAGACTTCATGACCATGGCAACTCTTAAAAAGGAAAACATTTAATTGTGGTGGCTCTCGTACAGTTCAGAGGTTAAGACTATTATCTTCATGATGGGACATGGGGGCATGCAGACATACATGGTGCTGGAGAGGTAGCTCAGAGTTCTACATTTTGCACAGGCAACAAGAATTGATCTCTCACTGGATAGGACATGAACATATATAAGACCTCCAAGGCCACTTCCACAGTGACACTCTTCCTCCAAGACCACACCTTTCCCAATAAGGCCATATCTCCTAATAGTGCCATTCCTTTTGGGGGCCATTTTCTTTCAAACCACCACAGTGGACAAAAGATTTAGTATGCTTGGAGGGGTGGGGTGAAAAGCCCTTTCTGCAATGGTGACAATGGTGTTTTTAAACCAGTGTTAGAGGAGAACTTTTCTTTATTTGGTATGGTCTGTCCAGTTGAGAACACAGGGTTATAGTCCCAGTTCTCAGTCATAAGAATTGGTTTATTTTAAAAAGAATTTGGTTTATTTTAAAAAGTATTTATAGTTACATGTAAGTTTTTTTTCTGTATTTAAGAAAGTGAAATTGCAGACTCTGCCACTGCATTCTCTTTGTTCCCATCTGAGAGCTTCTTTAGCCCTCAGACAAGGGGAGATTCTGAGCAGAATGCAAAAGGTAGTGGACACCATCTGAGAACTTTGTATAACAAATAACCTTATCAAGGCCCACAACTACATAGTGTGCGATTTAAAGCTAGTCAAGTATATATGTATATTGAAAATGTCCTCTTACCAATAAAAAAGAATATTGTCTTCTTACTCCTCAAAATCCAAAATATATCATAATAATATTGTCATCTTGTCTACCTCAGGAAGCAGTATGAATTACAATCAAGGCAATGTCTTCTGGGCATGGCTTTTAGCATCTGCATTGCCTATTAAGAGAGGAAAAATGAGAATGCCTTGCTCTTCCCGTTTTATTATTGCTTGCCAAAGTGTTCCTTTACATTCTACATCCCAGTTGAAAACCAGTACATTATTATTGTAAGTATCTTAGGAGACAAAGGAAAGTATCTAAAACAAATAAAAGTTTACCTGTCATGAAATGTGACTACTTTGATCATTTAAAAATACTTCCATTTTGTTTGCATTTATGTGTATGCACTTGTTCATATGTATACAAATATATATATGTGTAAAAGCTAGAGACTGACCTCTGTTTGTTTCTCAGATGCCATCCCCTTGTCTTTTAGGACATTGTCTCTCACTAGCCTTGAACTCACCATAGGCTAGAGTAGCTGGCTAGTGAGCCTCAGAAATGCTGAGTGCTGGTATTTTAAGAGTGCACCACCATACCTGGCTTTTAAAAGTATATACTGGGGTTGGGGTAAATTTTCAAACTAATGCTTGCAGAACAAGCAACTGCACCATCTCTCTAAGCCTAAACTACTTCCTTTTGAATAAGGCTGTGTTCTGGTATTACTATAAAGTCTACCCAAGGACCCTGATGCTTAATGCACTGTCTAAGCAAAACGGTCCAGTAATAGATCTAACTTCTACTTATTCATGTGTTTCAAAGTGCATTCTGATTTTAAAAAATATAAAACCAATATTGTGACACATATTTCCATGTAAACATTTTACATGTAGTTAAATTTTCATTCACTATGGGTTCTGGAAAGAATTTATAAAGCAATAGTGTAATTCTGCCAAAGAAAATATGTACATTTGAAAAAGCTTTAAATTACCTTTGAGAAAAGGCTCATCAATTTACAGTTCTTTGCACAATATGAAATATTCACTTTATTTGCTCACTTACTGAATTTTAAGAAAAGACAAAAAAGACAAAACTTTGTTGGATGAAAAATATTATAATTTGAATGTTAAATTTCTTAGGAGTCAATGTTTTTCATTGATTACCATTAGTATGCTTCCTTTGAGAATTTGCTACTTTTATCTTTTGTTTGTGTTTCTGTGAGTTATTAGGTTCTTATAAAATTGTTATGTATCTTTATTTAATCTGATATCTTACATCTATATGTCAAATATTTCTCATTTGTTACTTGTCTTGTAATATGTGTAGCAGTATTTGAATATAAAATTATATTTACTAAAGTTTTACAATTCATACTTGTGAACTCATATACCGTTATCCTTCTTATTCCCCTTCTATTTCTATAGTTCCTACCAGTACAATAGTGGCATGATTATTCGTGGTGAGAGAGGGACCAACCTTTCCCTTTTAACAAGTATCATAATGATATTATGTATGGTTTTTCTTTGGGACCATGGGCTCTCCAATAATTGACACAAAGACTTATTTTTAATTATACATATTCAGTCAATAGCTGAGGCTTGTTATTAACTAGCTCTTACAACTTAAATCAACCCATATTTCTTATGTATGTATTACCACATGGCTCTGTATCTTTTATCAACATAGTGAATTCATCTTGCTTCTGTCCTTGTCTCCTGGTGACTCCACCCTTCTTCATCCCCATGCTCTCTCTCTTTTTTTTTTCCTTTTTGCTATTCCTGTCTAACCTCTTCTTGCCTAGCTGTTGGCCATAAGCTCTTTATTAACCCAATGAGAGCAACACATCTTCACAGTGTACAAAAAGACTATTCCATAACAATACTAATTCTTTGAGAATTTCATACAGTATATTTTGATCATATTCATTCCCCACTTCCCCCCTAACTCCTTCCAGGTCCCCCATTACCTCCCCACCCTAAAGATATCTACTTTTTTTTTTTATTCATAAAATGTGTTTCTTCCTTTGCTGGAGGTGAGTTTTTTGGTACTATTGACAATCTATCATTTCACCATTTTCTTCTTTTCATATAATCCTTTAATCTATTAAGAATTTCCTTTAGTATATGGTAGGAAATGAAGATCACATTTTTCCTCGAACAGTGAACTAATTTACACTGTTTGTCCTCTGTTCTTTCCTCATGATTACACCTGGTTTTTAAGCTTATATGGCTTGTTTGGGGGCTTCCATGCTGTTTCATTGGTAATTTTTCCTTATTGTTATTGAAATTAAATAGTCTTAATATCATATTGTTAGGGAAATACTTAGGAATACTATATCAAGGTAGTCAACAGACAGTATTACCTGGCTTAAAATTTTCATATTTTTTCAAAGAATTTTATCTCATTAGTTATCAAATGTATTCACTTTAAACCATATCTCTGAAGTTGCAATGTGTCTTATGATTAGTATTGGATGTAATCATGGAAGGTATATATCTGTGTGCTAAGCTTGGTACAACAAGTATATGCAGCATAGTCACAGTCATCTAGAGGAATAATATCAATAGGAATTTTATTACATAAAGGGATTTTTTTTAAAACATGAGATTATATGATGGGCCTGGGTAGTTTAACAATGGAAATTTGTGCACTGAAGAGGCTTAGAACTTCGTAGCTGCCCAGTCCACAAAACTACATGCCTCAGTGGTTTTGCTCTGGTGGGAAGGTGTGGAAGATTCACTGGCACTGAGTCCATGCTGAGGGGCCTATGAAGCTAGCTAAAGTCTGGTGTCAGTGGATGATGATAGCAACTTCAAAAGATGTTCTCACTCAGAATGAAGGGAAGGCAAATGACATAAGCTGCCATTTCCTTGGACCGCTTCATCTCAAGCCTACCCACTAGAAGGTGCCATCAAGTTTGAGGGCTCTTTTTACCCATTCATTTAATCATCCCTTGAAGCATTCTTGTGAAAATAGTTGGGAAAATGTGTTCTCTAGCTCATTCTAATTCCCACCACACTGACAGGTAAGACTAACCATCTTAAGTCCATCCCTTGAAACCCAACCACATCTCTATAGCCATACTTAAAAGCCAAATAAAAGCATTAAGATCATAACTACACATAATACGACACAACTATCCCATGTACAACCAAAACATGCACTAATTCTTCTAGAATAGATGCCAGTGTCTCAAAGAATGCTTGATTTTTTGGTATCATATAACTTGAATGGGATATTATAGACTTAATTCTTAGTGCTGATATTACCCCAATCAGTGTTGTGTTATGTGATAAATGAACAGAAGAGGAAAAAATACCCCATGAATTTCTGCTTAATAAAGGTGCATACATCCTGTGGTGGTTTGCATGAAAATGGCCTCCTTGGACTCATAGGAAGTGGCACTATTGGGAGGTGTGACCTTGCTGGAATAAGTGTGCTTTTGTTGGAGTTAGTTGAAAGAAGTGTGTTATAGGGGATGGGCATTGGGGTGTCAGAAGCCTAAGCAAGGTCCAGTGACTCTCTTCTTGCTGCCTGCAGATCTACTGGAGAACTCACTCTGGGTTTCTTCTCCAGTACTGTCTTCCTGAATGCTGCTATGCTTTCTACTATGATGATAATGAATTAAACCTCTGAATCTGTAAGCCATCCCTAATTAAATGTTTTTCTTTACAAGAGTTGTGGTGGCCATGGCATCTTTTCACAGTAATAGAACATTAAGATGTATGTACAACCATATTAATAAAATAGAACCCAAATATTTATTTTTAGAACTTTAATCTTAATTTCTTTATTTTCTTAATTTCTTTATCTGGTCAAGTCACTATAACTGGTATTCATAAGTACCTTCTACTATGCATTTCCTTTTCCTTCCATCCTCTACAAGTACCTCAACAGGTTGGTCTTGGTCGTTGGCAGAGTTGGCACTCACAAACAGCTGGAGTCAGGTCAGCCTTAGTAAGTGTCCATTTATGTCCATTTACTCTACTATGGCCACTTTGTTCATAGGAAATGGCAGGGATGGCAAGGAAAAGTGGTTGACTATTGTCTACAAAATGGGTCATCCTACCCTCTTGATTATTGACATCTTTTCCTCATGAGGTCATCTTTTGGTGAGTGTTTATGTAGGATGCAAATATCTTCATACCTCTTGTCCATTTACAGAGGACTATCTATATATGTCTTCCCCAAAGGTCCTTTTCATGAATTTTCCATCATTATTCTTACATGTTGCTGAATATTTGGCCAAATTACTGGTTATAGTTCATGAAGCTATTATAATTTCAGTGTGGCCCAGACAAAATGTACAAACATGAGTGTGAGCCTAGTTTTTGCTGCTATGGAAATGTCCTGCAGGGATGTCCCAAAAAAAGGACTGTAACCTGGTATCTGTCCACTTCTGGATGGTGTTAACAAATGTGTAGAATCCTCTTTTAATCATACTCTCATTTTTTCTTCCTCAGCCATCCTTCATGAGGCTGAGGATGAAAGAATAGTTGATGCTTGAGACAATAAGATACTGTATTGGGTGAGAACCACATACATTTGGGTGACTTATTTTTCATTTATTTATTATATATATTTTTTTACTTAGAGCTATAGTGTGTCATAGTATGTTGATACATATTATTTAATGGGACTTTGAGAATTGCAATAACACAGCGAACATTTCTGTTCTTGGGACAATTTTATATCCATATAGAATGTATCCTGATACTATTCACTCTTAATCTTTCTTATCTTTTCCTCACCCCAGATGGCTCTGTTCTTGTTAGGTATTTCCTCTCCAACCCTCATGTCTTTCTTTGTTTTTGTACAGGTCTTGAGTAGATAGTCATTGCTGCTGTATTAATGATGTTGACAGCCATGTCACGCCAAGAGGACAGCTTTCCACAGCACCCTTCCCCATTCTCTGGCTCTTCCAATCTTCCTATCTCCTAGTCTGTGATAAGACCTGGAGGAATGATAAAGAAGCCTACTTTATGGCTGAGTACTCAACAGTCACATAGTTAATATTTGACCAGTTGGGAATCTGTGTATTAATTATTGGGCTTTGCAAAAAGAGGCTTCTCTGACATAGGCTCTATTCACTTTTCACATGCTAGTCCACATGCATAATCATAAATATTTAAGAAGCAGTTTGGCTCTGTATCTGTTTAGCAAAACATCAGTAGTACTTCCCCTGTCACCTCCCCATCCATAGGCTTTTGACCAGGTTTATAGGACCAAGCATATATTCCAACCCACAGAGCAATTCTCTAATACAATTTGAAACCAATGGACAACCCCCTAAACAGCCTTACTATAATTGCACTAGTGACCTATTTTGCCTGACAAATAGGCTTGTTGTAGCATGCAGGATTTACTGTTCAGAGACATTGATGACATTTCCCCTTAGCAAACTACATAGCACTTTTGAAACAAGTGGGAACTAGCTAGCATGGAGCAAGTTTCTAGCTTGATTTCCACTTACTTTTTCTATGTCTTGGAACCCAAATGTTTGTGTCTACCCATCTAATTCTACGAGGCAACCAAGAGTAATGGCAGTGACATGTATTATTTGGAGAGCCACTGGCCCACAATTCATAGAGGTATCCAATATCTGTCATTGAGATTTTTGTTTAAAAATGTATGTTTTCTGATAGTATTATCAACCTATACAGGGTACTTCTGTGTAAGTGTTTTAAAAATTATACTTTTTAGTTTGTTTGTAGAAGTCTGTATGTGTTTTTCCTTACATTGTAGCTTTGGTTGAAACTCTTCCCCCAACCTCCACCTTTCTCCTACTCCCTCTTCCCTGACCCCATTTAAACCTTTCCACTCTACTGTTCTCCTTTCTATTGTCATATCATATGTGTTTTGCTCCCTCCCTCTCCAGACAAAAGGCTTAAAATCCTCATTTATGAATCCTTTCTTGCTTTTTGTCCTCGACAAAAACTCCAACTGAAACACAGGCATCTAAAATTTTCTGTCTAGGACCAAATTATGAGAGAGAGTACAGTGCCCATCTTCCTTGTCACAATACCTGTACTATTTTTTTGTTCCCTCCAACTTTACTTGGACTGGTTTTAGTTGTGAGATTTTTCTTTTTTTTTTTTTTTTATTAATTCTTCAATTTTGCTGCTTGGCATATGACTGCTTGGATTATCTTATTTTGGTTTAGTTTTGGTACATTGTATATGCATATAAATTCATCCATATAGGTGTTTTGGTATTTCCTTATGATTTTCTGGATTTCATCAATTCCATTGTAATATGCCCTTTTCATCTCTGATCATATTAATTTAGGTCTTTTCTCTTTCTTTTGTTAATTTGTCAAGAGCTTTGTCAACCTTGCTTACTTTTTTGAAGAACCTGTAATGAGATAGTCCTTCTGTGGCACTGACCACGCCCATTGGGGGTGGAGCCATGGGCAGAAGTGACCTGTGGAAGGAGGTTGGAGGAAGAGCCGGGAAAAGCTCTGGCTGGCGGGACTTGGACAGGAGAGCATCGGGTGGAAATTGCTGGTGTTCATCTGTCTAGGCTGTAAGTTATTTCTCCTTGAATAAACATCTATTCAGCCTATTTGTTTATCCTGATCCTTATTTAACCACAATAAGAACCACCTCTTTGTTTCATTGATTGTTTTTAAATTTTTTATTTCATTGATATTTTAATTTTTTTTTTCTTGTGGGTGATTGTCATTGTTTTTTCCCATCTACTATTTTAGAATTTGGCTTACTCTTATTTTGCGTGGTCTAAGGGGTATCACTTATTTATTTAAGATCTTCTGTATTTTGGAACACAGGTACTTAGAGCTATAAACTACTCCCACAGACCAGCTTTTACTAGAGCCCCTAGCTTTTGCTAGGTTGTGTTTCATTTTCCTTCAGTTCTAGAAACTTTCTTTCTTTCTTTCTTTCTTTCTTTCTTTCTTTCTTTCTTTCTTTCTTTATTTTTATTTCTTCAATGGTGCATTCATGATTCGGTAATGTGATGTCTCATTTACATGAGTTTGTGTACTTTCTGAAGTATCTCTTGCTGCTAATTTCTCATTTTGTTCTGCTGTGATAAGATAGACTATAGGAAATAATTTCAATCTCCCCATATTTATTTATTTTTTTTCCTGGCAGTAGCGTTTATTGGGGGTGGGGGCATTAGTCCTTCTTGGCTGCCGACTTCCTCATGACCGCCAGCACGTTGCTCAGCTCCTCCCGTTTCCTCTTGGCGCAGATGTGCGTGCCCACCCTCTTCTTGATAAACTTGAGTGCGCGCTTGTCCTTGGACACCTTGAGCAGCTCCATGGCGCGTTGCTGTCGCTCGTAGGGCGCGAAGCCGCACACCTCTGGGATCATGTCCCACAAGAACTTGGTGTGCTTGGTGACCACCCCCCCCCCTCCAGCTGTACCTAGGCTTGCTGACGTTCTTCGTCACCTTGTGGCCCTTGTTGAGGTCCACGGCCATGGGATAGCGCAGGGCCATGGCTGCTGCTTTCCAATGGCGGCCGCGACAGGAAGCTCTCTCCATATTTATTAAGAATTTCTTTGTGTTCAAGAAAACTCTGAGATTTTAATTTATACATAATTTATATATGTCAGAATGGCTAGAGTCAAAAACACAAATGACAGCTTATGCTGGAGAGGATATACCCCTCCATTGCTGGTGGGGGTACAAACTTCTATGGTTAATTTGGAAATCAATATGGCAGTTTCTCAGAAAATTGTGTATCAATCTACCTCAAGACCCAGCAATACCACTCTTTGGCATATAACCAAGGAATGCTCAATCATACCACAAGGACACTTGTTCAACTATGTTCATCATGGCTTTATTTGTAATAGTCAGAACATGGAAACAATCTAGATACCCCTCAACTAAAGAATGGATGAAGAAAATATGGTACATTTACACGATGGAGTTTTACTCAACCCCTGATGTGTTCTACACATGATCTGTTCTATTGGTAAAACATTCTACTGAGCTTTTTTTTTTTTAATTGAAATTTTCATGTCTAGCTCCATTTCAGTTTTTGCTTTCTTATTCAGCATTTCTTTTTATTTCTTAAATTCTTTTTTCCCATCCTGACTTTACTTCTTTATATCATTCAACTGTTTGTCTATGTTCTTTTAGATTTATTAAGGCATTTATTTCTATTATTTTAAAATACATTTAGGAGTCACATCTAGAGTTCATTGGTTCAGTCTCTCTGGATGATCCATGTTGAGTGAGCAATTGGATCAGAGTTTTGTGTGTCTTTAGCTTAGCTGGTCTTGGTGAGGTTAGGTGATGCTTTAAGTTCAGTTATAGTGATACTCAGCACTGATTTGTGTGGTTGTAGCTGAGGTAACTCCCACTTGACTGGTTGGGGGCTTCTGACTTCATGAAGGGAGTACATGTGGTATAGAGGTACTAGAAGTTGAGTTTCATAATTTTATTATTTCTTTAACTTAGTTGTGCTCTAATACCAGTTTGGATTCAATCATGTTGTATCATTTCCATTTGGTGATGCATTTTTTTATGGGTGATGCATTTTTAAATATGGTGGGTCAGATAACATGATAGGTTATAAATAGTCTTTTTCTGTTCCACCAGTTAATCAGCCTCAAATAATGACATGGAGGCTTATTATTACTTATGAAAGTTTGGCCTTTAGCTTAGGCTTGTCTCAACTGGCTATTATCCCTTAAATTAACCCATATTTTTATTAATATATGTTTTACCTCATGGCTTTTTACCTTTCTAAGGGTAGAATGGCCATCTCCTCAGGCAACATAAAATTGTCAGAAGCAGTCTTCTCACATGTTTCTACCCCAAGTTACAGGAACTCACTCTTTTCCAATCAGTGCCTATGTTTGAAGTGCAGACAGCCTTTGTAGTTGATACTTAAACTTTGATTTTTAGTTTTTTTTTTTTTTTTTTTTTTTTTTGGTGGGGTGGTGTTCTGCAATTTTAGTCCTTTGCTTGTAGTCTAGAGGCTCACTTAGGGGGTCACATAGAAGGCTTTTGGGTGTTTATGCTATGAAACTGGGAACAATGAATCTCTGAACACATTCTTTTCCTTCGCTCCTTTATTCAAAGAGAACATTGACTGTAATGAGCAAGATCATCACATTTCTTAGTTTTCCCGATGTGTTCAAAAGTGTCACATACAAATCATTAAATTCCTTCTCTTTCCTCATTGACTTATCAGGATTTATTATCCAATGTACCTATTTTGCATATTTTAAACAGTTGAACAAATTAATTAGTATTCTTTAGACACCAGTGAAGTCTTTAGCATTTTTTAGGTGCTGTTGATGAGGGTTAGCTCTAGAAACAATGAATTTCATTAGAGCATTTTATCCTTAAAATTGGTTTTTTCTAGACCTATAGAATGAGAATATTTTCCAAACCCCATTTATATTCAGGACTTAGATTCCCTGTTATTTTTGTAGACAGTAATTTTTTTTAGTAAGCTCCCTACAGATTCCAGAAGTACACAATTGATAAATTTTAAAAGAAATTCATTTGGAGCCAATTTGGTGCATTCATCCATGTACAGCTCCAATCTACACTTTCCAACGAGGCTTAATTCTTCAAATTTTAGACTTCCACAGAGCTTCTAAGAACAACGAGAGAAGTAATGGATTCTACTCTCTCATCCCTGCACTGTTTAAAATTTAAGTGTCTTTATTCATGTTCTTAAACTGAAACCCAAATGTAAATTTTCTCTTTGTTGCTTCACCAATAGAGATCTCCCTTTTCCTTGTTTTAAATTTTGGACACCTGCCCTGGGTAGTTAGTCTTATCTTCTTAAGGATTTCCTTTACGTATCCTTTTCTTAGCATTTGCTTGGGATATTGTCCCCTTTTCTTTCTTTATATCCAGGTGCTTCTAGTCCTCTTAACAAACTGTAAAATGCCCCTTTTAGATTTTTGCCTTATTCCATTCCATCTTCCTGTGTAGTGAATTTGTAATCTCTGGAACACAGGTCGTTACCCAGAATGCCAAATGTAGGTCAGTTGATGCTGCTAGGAAAAGCACAATAAGATAGGGAAGCATACATTCTCCTTTTGCTTATTATAGAGAAAATGCAAGCTACACAGAGCTTCTTTGAGAAAAATGGTGACTCTTGCTTTCAATGTGGAGTATCACTCTAAACAAATATTCATTACAAATCAAAACAAATGTATGGACAAACTACATATGTAATGTTCCCAACATATAATGAAATATTTAAAATAATCATCTTTCTACCAACTTGTAGCATCTTTACTATGTACACAATTCTGACAGTTACCATCCATTCTTATATTAGATTTGAAAACATTATTCTTGATGACATCTTAAAGCAGGTGTAAAGAAAACAGTGAAGAACTATTTAGGGAGGGTTGTGAGACTCCCCATTCTCTATAAGCTTGCTAACTGAAAGGTACCACTGAACCATGTTTTGCTATTCTCCAGAGTGGCATAGACCCTGACTCTTCCATTTGGATTAAAGCTACTTATGGGGCTTGTTCTAACAGATTTTAAAAAATGAAGAAGTAATGAAGTCTGACTACTGAGACCTGAATATGAGCCATTGTGCCTTCCACCTTGCTCTCTCTGTCTTCACTGCTGTCTATGGTTAAGGCCAATTGCTGGCCATTTTGTGCCTAAAAATCATGTAGTCATGAGGAGAAGCAAGACATTAAGGCCAACATGATTCTGAGAGCTCTTGCTAGCCACAGTGTGAGTGACATTTTTGAAGCATATTTTACAGGCCCAGGTGAACTTGGGAAGTTTGCAGCTTCAGTGTGTGCCTTTTGACTATAATCTCAAGATCACTGAGCCAGAGACACTCAAACCTCTATCAAATGCCTGATTTACATAAGCTGTGACAAATAAATGCATGCTGTTTAAGACTGCATCATTTTCAGCCCTAGCTGATAGTAGAGATCAAATTATTGATTTCAAAAATAAATTTTGATTCTGGTAGTACCTGTGTGGAATGGGAAAGGGTGTCAGTTCTATCCTGAAATCATGTTGCAGGCACTGTGCTTGGCATGGCTCTGGGCAGCTGCCATGAGTGACAAGGCATGCAGGGAGGCCATGGCCTGTGCTAACAGTACTGAAATGATGTGTTAACTCTATCTGTTCTATTAATTCTTTAAGCATAAAATTAAATTTAGAGAACAAGAAGGAAGAAATAAAGAGAGCAATTACTAAGGACCGAAACTGTTTCCAGAATTGGCTGAGGCAAAAGCAACAGCACCCAAGGACACATCGACAGCATCTATGATTTCGTGGTCTTACTTGCTGCTAACTTTGATGCGATGATGGTTTTAAGTCCTTGATTTGACCTCCAGTGGCATTATCAAATGTCTCCAGGCTGTTTTCTTTTCCCCATTCTGTTCATTCTCCTTACTCGGTGGCAAAAGGACAGCCCTTCTTATTTGATATGCAACCGTCTCTCATTTTTGTTAGGATTTTTTCCCCTCTTAGGATAGCTCTAATTTTCATCTGTCATCACTTTGGACTCCATTCTACCTGTCTACTTGATTATTTATTTGTTGAGTCCCCAGGATTGCAGCTGGAGTCTCCTATTATCTATTCAACCGCTGTGGTACACTCTCACTCCACAATCAGCTTTAGGCACAAATCCCTGCTACCAAGGACACTCATTCAAAGCAACATTGTTTACAGAACAGAGTTGTTATGATTGCAATTAGGAGAAATGGATCTCAGTAGAGATGCAAAGGAAATCATCTTCCTTAAAGGTCCTTAATTCTTAAATACTCTTAGCACACTGTCACCATCGTTGTCTGACATGGGCTTGCTACGCTCCCTCTTTTCTTTATCTGCCATTAAATGCCCTGCCACTACATGAACTGGGTTACAAGTTTAGATTTCAAACTGCAAGAGGTAAATGGGCCTAGCTGTTCACCTGATAAATGTTAATTCAAGTACAACATTTATAGTAAAAGTTTTTAATGTTAAAAAGTTCCTGCTGGACATTGGTGGCACACGTCTTTAGTCCCAGCACTCAGGAGGGAGAGGCAGATGGATCTCTGTGAGTTCAAGGCCAGCCTAGTTTACAGAGCTAGTTCCAGGACAGGCTTCAAAGCAGTATAGAAAAACTGTCTCAGAAAAACAAAAACAAAAACAAAAAAACAGTTTCTGAGCTTACATACATATACATGTACACACAAGTTTCTGAAATAGAAAAGCTTTTATATCACTGGGAAGCCTAATCCTGTTTTATTCTTGACCTTCTGTGCCTTGGTTATTTAGGTTGTTTATTTGTTTTTAGTCAGTAAGACAGTATGGCCCTGGTTGGACTAGAACATTCTATGTAGATCAGACTGTCTCTTGAACTCACAGACATACACCAGCCTCTGACTCTTCAGTGCTGGGATAAGGACATACACTGCCATGATTACCTTTCCAGGTTAGTTTTTACTTGAGTATTTTTTTTTCACTTGGCTTTGAAAGCTTGGACTAAATGTCTTCTTGGTATGTGCATATGGTCAGACAACTGGGGGTTTTCTTTTACTTTTTGTTCTGCATGTTGCCCGAGATCCTAGGATTTCTACTGCTGAACAAGAACATGACGAATAAGGAACTTGTTCAGAGTTTAAAGATGGAGGTGGTACAGCACTCACAGCTTACTGTAGCATTTGAAAAGTCAATGGAGCCACTTGGGCAGGGGCATCTTGTCCACCTCTCATATTTCACACTTGTATATTGAATTTCACCATTTAAAAACCCCATACCATCCCCATCTTTTTTTTTTTTAATTTTTAACATGCTGTTTAATTGAGCACAGTTGCCTAGAAGGCAAGAGTACAAATATTTCTCCAGCATGTCTCCTAGAGACCACTTTACCCACTATTCTGTTTGGCTGCTAGCCTCTTGTCTCTCTCTTCAGCAATGGTGAGGCGGATTCCTTTTCCTCGGGGGAGAGAAATCCATGCTTTGTTGCCTTTGTCAATAACAAAAATGTTAGAAAGCCGATTGGCAAAGCTGTTGCCATTGGCATCTTTCACATGAACCACATCAAAAGAGCTAGGATGTCTCTCTCTGTTGGTGATCACACCAATTCTTACCAAGTTAGCACCTCCAGTCACCATACACAGGTTACCAGTGTCAAACTTGATGAAGTCGGTTATTTTGCCTGTCTCCAAATCAATTTGAATGGTGTCATTCACCTTGATGAGGGAATCAGGGTATCGAATAGTGCGAGCATCATGGGTCACCAGACGTGGGATTCCTTTGTGCCCACAAAGATCTTTCTCACTTTGCACAACTTGTACTTGGCCTCCTCAGGTGTAATACGATGAACAGCAAAGCGACCCTTGGTGTCATAGACCAGACAGAAGTTCTCTCCAGTCTCGTCATAGCTGATGACATCCATAAATCCAGCAGGGTAGGTTATATCGGTCCTGACTTTGCCATCAATCTTAATGAAGTGCTGCACACAAATCTTTTTTACTTCATCTCCAGTCAAGGCATACTTAAGTCTGTTTCTCAGGAAAATGATTAGAGGCAGGAATTCCCTCAGCTTGTGAGGGCCAGTGGATGGATTAGGAGCAAACACTCCGGTCAATTTATCCAGCATCCAATGTTTTGGAGTGGCTACACACTTCGGATGTTTCTTGGGACCACGAGCCAAGGCAATACCATCCCTTCTTTCTACGATTGGATGGCCCTGGCTATGTCACTTGGTAGTGTTATTCTCTCTCGATGTGTGACAGTTCTGGTTGATATTTACCTCTGTTGGATTCTAACTTAGGGAGTTGCCACTGAGTTTGAGCCCCCATTATTGATCCCTTTCAACAGCTTTTATCATCTGGTTTCTCTCCCTTGCTCCAAAATAAGGTAGAAGGCCTCACAGGTTATTGTGAAACACGTTCCATTTTTTTATTTATTTTTATTTAATTTTATATAACAAAGTCCAATTAAATGGAAACAAACATTTATACACAATATTTGGGAATTTGGGCGTCGTTCTTTCCAAACTACTTCCTGCTGGTAAGGGGCGCTGTCTTGGGGGATTCGAAGAAGATTCAGATATCCTAGCTGTAGTCTGTAGGGCTGTTTTGTCCAGCTGTTTGGAATGTAGGATCAGCTTGTACTCTGTTTCAGGCGGTCTGGCGTGATCAAGCCACATTAGTCTGGAAGGAATCCACATCTTTTCATTTTCTGTGGAAACAAAAATAGAAATACTTTTCCCCAGTAACTTGTTCTTCAACTTAAATTTTGGAGTCAAAGCGTTTTGTTTTTTTTTTTTTTTTTTTTTTAATTTATTATTTTACATGTCGATCCCAGTTTCCTCTCCCTCCCTCTCTCCCTCCCTTCCCTCCAGCCCTCCCTCCCTCCTTCCCTCCCTTTTACCCTCTCTGCCCTCTCCCATGCACTCTAAACCCCCTCCCCTCCCAACCCCCCCACCACAATACCATATGTAGGGGAATGCCATCCAGTTGGGGTCATGTAGATCTGACAGGTCCTATGAAGTAGGGACTGGGGCTTCTCTCCTATCTCTAGAATAAGGCAGCTATCCCTCCATTGGGGATATGTTTGCAAAGTCCTTTTGTGCACCAGGGATACATCCTGGCTCCACTGTCTGAGGTCTCTTAGACTGCTCAGACCTTCTGGCTGAGACCCATATTCAGGGGGGGTCCGAGTCAGTCCCCTGTTGGCTTCCCAGCTATCAGTCTAGTGGCCCTTAGCTCCTCCTTGTTCAGGTAAGCTGTCTCTATGTACTTCTACCGCATGGTCTTGTCCTCTCCATCTGCTTCTGGGTTCTAGTTCGACTCAGTGTTTATGTATGGGTGTTTGCTCCTGTTTTCAACAGGCATTAGTTGAGGACTCCATGGAGAAGTTAGTTGTTGATCTCACTCTCCGGGAAGGGCATTTATGATAGCCTTTCCACGGGAGCTGAGATTGTTGGTTGGGAGCAGTCTTGTAGTTCCCTCGACCTTTCTTTGTGTTCAACTTTATCTTCAAACCAATATTGGCTCCCTCTTTTATGTTCTCTCTCTCTGTCTCTGTCTCTGTCTCTCTCTCTCTCTCTCTCTCTCTCTCTCTCTCTCTCTCTCTCTCTCTCTTTCTTATTTTCCATTCCTAACCAGGCTCAATCCTCCTGGTCGCACATGCCTTCCTCTCCTCCCTCTCATTTTCTCCTACTTCTCTCTCCATTAGCTGTCCTCCCCCACTTTACCTGAGGTCTGGGGGACTTGTCCCTTCCCAGTTCTGTGAGGGACTTTATATGAATCTCTTAGAGTACAACTTGTATCCTAGTTCCTCTGGTGATGTGAATTATAGGCTGGTGATCATTTGATCTAGTTCTAAAATCCATATATGAGTGAGTACATACTGTGTTTCTCTTTTTGTGACTGGGTTACCTCATTCAGGATGGTTTCTTCAAGTGCCATCCACTTGCCTGCGAATTTCAAGATACCATTATTTTTTCTGCTGAGTAGTATTCCATTGTTCAATTGAGGGGCATCTAGGTTGCTTCCAGGTTCTTGCTATTACAAATAGTGCTGCTATGAACATAGTTGAACAGATGGCTTTGTTGCATGGATGTGAATCCTTTGGGTATATGCCTAAGAGGGGGATTGCCGGGTCCTGTGGTAAACTAATTCCCATTTTCCTGAGGAACCGCCATACTGATCTCCAAAATGGCTGTATGACTTTGTACTCCCACCAGCAGTGGAGGAGTGTTCCATTTTCTCCACATCCTCTCCAACATAAGTCATCACTGGTGTTTCTAATTTTAGCCATTCTGGCAGGGGTAAGATGGTATCTCAAAGTTGTTTTGATTTGCATTTCCCTGATAGCTAAGGATGTGGAGCATTTTCTTAAGTGTCTTTCAGCCTTTTTGATTTCCTCCATTGAGAATTCTTTCTTCAGTTCTACCCCATTTTTTAATAGGGTTATTTGGTGTTTTGTTGACTAGTTTCCCGAGTTCTTTGTATATTTTGGAGATCTTTTCCCAGTCAGTGGGCTGCCATTTGGTCTTGTCAACTGTGTCCTTTGCCTTACAGAAGCTTCTAAGTTTGAAGAGGTCCCATTTATTAATTGTTTCTTTCAGTGTCTGTGCCCCTGGAGTTATGTTCAAGAAGCGGTCTCCTATACCAATTTGTTCAAGGCTACCTCCTACTTTCTCTTCTAAGAGGTTCAATGTGGCTGGATTGATGTTGAGGTCTTTGATCCATTTGGACTTGAGTTTTGTGCATGGCGACAGACATGGGTCTATCTGCAGTTTTCTACACACCCTCATCCAATTGTGCCAGCACCATTTGTTGAAGATGCTGTCTTTGCCCCATTGTATAATTTTAGCTGTTTTGTCGAAAATCAGGTGTTCATAGGTGCGTGGATTAATATCAGGATTTTCAATTCGATTCCATTGGTCTACCTGTCTATTTTTATGCCAATACCAGGCTGTTTTCAGAACTATAGCTCTGTAGTAGAGCTTAAAGTCAGGAATGGTGATGCCTCCTGAAGTTCTTTTATTGTATAGGGTTGTTTTGGCTATCCTGGGTCTTTTGTTTTTCCATATAAAGTTGATTATTATCCTTTCAAGGTCGGTGATAATTGTGGTGGGATTTTAATGGGGATTGCATTGAATCTGCAGATTGCTTTTGGTAAGATTGCCATTTTTACTATGTTTATCCTACCTAACCAAGAGCATGGGAGGTCTTTCCATTTTCTGGTATCTTCTTTAATTTCTTTCTTTAGAGTCACAAAGTTCTTATTATATAGATCTTTTACTTGTTTGGTAAGCGTTACACCAAGATACTTTATGTTGCTTGTGGCTATTGTAAAGGGTGATGTTTCTCTTAAGTAGACTTTTAAACATGGCAAAAAGTGACAAAGATAGTACTTTGTTTTTCTAGAAAGGTTCTTTCCTAGGACATTTTATCTAGAAATAATAAATAAAAAGAACTTTCTAGGTCTTAAAATAGAGGTGAATGATACTGTCTTTCAATAATTTATTTTTGTGTATCAATGATTATTTTGATAGATATTTGTATATTAATAGCTACAAGGCAGCATTTCTTAGAAAGCTTACCTAGCCGTGGACTTTGGTAGACATCTCCTCTTCCAAATATGTAACTGTACATACATACACACACACACACACACACACACACGTGGATTAAGTTATTGTAATAATTTTTCTCATTACTGTGACCAAATAGCTGACAGGAAGAAAATTAATGAAGTAATTCTCATTTTCCTTTTTGTCAGCCACAGTATCATTTTCATTAGATATCTCACTGTTAAATATTATTAAATTATATAGTAGTGAGCTTGCATACTGTGGTATGAATGAGAGTGATCCCCATAGGCTCAGCTATTTTTATGTTTGGTTTCCAGTTGGTAGACTCTTTAGAAAGGACGAGGAGAAGGTGTGTCATTGAGGGCTTGGCTTTGAGGTTTCAAGAGCTCACACGAAGCTTAGTCTTGGTTTCTCTCTGGTGTGTGTTTCTGGATCAGTTGTAAGCTGCTTCAACTACTCCTACAGTTCCGTGCCTGCCTGCCTGCCTGCTGCCATGCTTCATACTATGATGGGTATGGACTTACCCTTAAAAAATAAGCATGCTCCCAATTAAATACCTTCTTTTAAAAATTACCTTGGTTCAGGTATCCTTTTTATAGCAATAAAATAGTAACTGAGACACACAGCAAACAGGGTAATGAACCTACTAGGAACCACACAGAGAGGTAGTATTAGTTCCAGGTCTTGAGACATTAAATCCCCATCTTCAAAGCCCATGCGTTTTTAACAACATAATTTTGCTTCTATTCTGTCCTTGGGAGAATAAGAGAAGTCAGTGAAAACCTTTCTGGGATGCAATTAAAGTTCTCAACAGAGGGCTAAATCAAGGAAGCACTTGCATGTGCTAATTGAGCTTCGGGTTTCTAGGGTAATTGAATTATATGAGTTGTAGATTATGTTACCAGTGTTATTTGCAGATAATGAATTTTTGAAATACTGTGGAAGACATATTGCCATGTCTGGACCTGGCATGTGCCTCATCAAAACACCTGTGTCTATGGTAAAGGATTGTTTTCCAAGATGGTATTAATGGGAGTGGGTTGCAACTTCTGGAAGGAGAGCCTTTTCTGCTTTGTGTGTATATATGCCATTGAAGCAGTGAGACCTCAGATTTCTAGTCTATTCTTTGCATCTTCAGTGGGAGGGAAAAGGCTTTTGCTCTGCCACATGTTTACTAACCTGATGTGCTGTCTTGCCACAGGCTCCTAAGCAACAATACTGACTGGGAAATTATAGACATCATAATTAATTGGCTCACATGATGATCTAGGCTGACAAGTTTTCAGTGCATAGCCCCCACTATAGATACCCAATATGTTGGTTTGAAAGAAAATGACCCTTAAATGGAGTGGCACTATTGGGAGGTGTGGCTCAGTTGAAGTGAGTGTGGCCTTTTTGGAGGAAGTGTGTCACTGTGGAGGTGAACTTTGAGGTCTCATTTATGCTCAAGCCACACTCAGTGTCTCAGTTCACTTCCTATTGCCTTTGGATCAAATGTAGAATTCTCTAGCACCATGTCTGCCTGCATACTGCCATGCTCACCACCATGATGATAATAGAATACTTCTAAAAGTATAAGCCATCAATCACTTCAATTAAATGTTTTCCTTTTCAAGAGTTGTCGTGCTCATGGTGTTTCTTCACAGCAATAGAAACTCTAACTAAGACACCCAAGAAAGCCACTTGGCAGGTATAGCCCCAAAGTTATCAAACTTGGGAAGTGCAGATAGTTTAGCTTAAGACCCAAAGCAGGGAAAACTGCCCTGCTTAACGGCAGCTAGGCAGAAAGAATTCTCTTCTAATTGATGTTTGTTTGTTTGTTTTCCCTATTGGGGCCTTCAATAAATTGTTTGAAGCCCACTCTTATCATAGTCTGTCTTTTTAAATGTTTACCACGCCCACAGCACCCACAGATGGCAAGAATGTTAGTTAACTATCTGGACTTAATATTCACTCAACTAAGAAGAGGAACAGACTGAGGAATAAGTTTGGAACAAAGTGAAGCAAATGGTTCCCAATGGCAGAATTCTGTAGCAGGGCCTGGCAGAAACAGTGTGGAAACAAGAACATGACATATTTTGGATAGCTGTGATGGAATAGGGAAAGGAACTTATTGGGTGAAATGGTCTTTGAATGGATAGAGAAACATAAATAGGTAGTCTAATAGTGTTGCAGGCCAGCTCTTCTCCATTTCAAATTCTCATAGAGAAGACATCAGGAAACAAATACCGTTGAAGGATATTAGAGATGATTTCTGCTTTATGTTAAAGCAGATGAAGTCTGAACAAGGTTGCTAATGGTAAATACAGGGTATACTAGAACAGAAAACTGTTGAAAGAAAAGAAATACAACATCAAATTAAAATACAAACTGAACCAGGCCACTGACACTCTCATGTCCCACATCAAAGGTGCTATAAGCCCTGTTGCTAGTCTCTGTTGTTGAATTCAGGAAGGGTTCTATGAAGTAGTGTTGCATGTTGGCCTTAACCATCCACACAGTTGACACTGCTTCTTTATGGATGGCAAACTCAGCATTGGCTAATGGCTTGGAGAGCCAGACAGTGGCTGTAACAGGCGGGCTACAGTGAGCAGAACAGCAGGGATGGACATGATTAGTATTATAGGAACATGGGAGTTATTTCAATTAAACACACACACACACACACACACACACACACACACACACACACACATCCAATAAGCAGCCAAGAGCAGTTTATAACTCTATAAGTTACTGGGGGACCCACTTTACACCATAAGTTTGTGATTTTGGATTTCAAAATTACCTCTTTAGTGTTTCTCATGTAAACATTTCTTCTAGCATGTAGCTGTGAACCACTAAAACTATTTTCTTCTGCATTTCTCAATTACAATTCTTGGCAGTGTTCTTGAGAGTGCTGTTGCCTGAGTTAAGTAGTTTAAGTATGTTAAGTGGATCTTTAAACACACTATAGTGAACACAATGGGGACATGTACTTTCTGGAGAACTCAAAAATGCTGGTTCCCAATTTGCGAAGCATTTCTCATGTTCACTCTAGTTTTTATATTCATTTAAAATCTCTTAGGTTAAGTTTAAGCTTTTAAAAAGTTATTTTTAAGAATTGAGACACAATACTGATACTATAAGAACTGATCAGGTCTTGACCTAATGGTTTCTTTGTACTTAGATTTCCTTTAGGGTATGTTTTGCTAAGTGAAACTTGTTAGTACCTTTAAATTATCTTTCCTTTTTAAAAGAAATGTATTTTCACACAAAAATGAACTAAAAAAGATACTATCTAGGAAATATAAGAAAACACTTCATACATATATACACTATAGATGAATTTATTGAGTTTATGAATTCAATATTATAAAACTAAAACAATTATTTTTTTATAAAGCTTCATGTGGTGCAACAGAGTTTTCAGAGACTAGACAGTTTAAATAAGAACCATCATGGTTATTATAGAAATGAGGGATGAACACACCTGAATAGAAAGAGCTAGAGCAGCCACAAGTGAAAACAGATGAATTTTAGGGGAACTTGAGATGACCTTGGTGAATTCCAAGGAGAAAAGTTAGAATTATATCACTGTGGAGTCGATGATGCTTCTGGAAGAAAAAGATGATCAAATATGAGTGTAATACTGTGCTGGCTAGTTTTTATCAACTTGAAATAAATTAGAAAATAGTTAACATCTCCTGGGTTAACTGGGAGGGGTAGAAGGGAGGGAATGGGGGATTGGAACTTGAGGGATCAAGAAGACTAAGATGGGGGAGGAAATAATGGAGGAGAGCAATGGAAGAAATATTTTGATAGAGGAAGCCATTATGGGGTTAAGGAGAAACCTGATGCTACAGAAATTCTCAGGAATCTACAAGGATGACCCCTGCTAAGACTCCTAACAATAGTGGAGATGGTGTCTAAACATTCACCTTCCACTTTAATTAGATTAGTGTCTACCCTAATTGTCATCACAGAACCTACATCCAGTAACTGATAGAAGTGGATGCAGTGAGCCATAGCCAAGCACTGGGCTGAGCTCCTAGAGTTCAGTTGAAGAGAGGGAGGATCAAATGATCAAGGGGAGGGGGTGTCAAGAGCATCCTGGGGAAAACCACAGACAACTGACCTGAGTGGGAGCTCAAGGGCTATGGACTGACAGCTGGGGAATCTGTATAAGACTGAAGTAGACCCTCTGAATATGGGTGACAGTCATGTGGCTTGATCCATTGCAGGCAGGCCCTGGCAGTGGGATCAGGACCTACCTCAGGTTCATGAACTGGCATTTTGGAGACCATTGCCCATGGTGGGAAACCTTATTCAGCCATGAGACAGTGGGGAGGGGCTTGGTCCTGCCTCAACTTGGTATGCCAGACTTTGTTGACTCCCCAAGGAAGGCCTTACCCTGCCCCCAGGAGTGGATGGGGGTTGGAAAAGGGAGAGGTTGGGAGTGGGAGGAGAGGGAAACGGAGTTGGTGTGTAAAATGAAAAATATTTTTTAAAATAAATAAAATTAGAAAAGAAAATCTCCCCACTCGACTGGCCTGCAGGCAAGCCTCTGGTACATTTTCTTGATTGAGGCTTGATGTAGGAGGTCCCAAGTCACTGTGTGCTGTTTCACTCCTGGCCTTGTGGGCAACTCATGAAGAATAAGCCAATAAACAGCACTCCTCCATGGTCCCTGCATCAGCTCTTATATCCAGGTTCTTGCTTTACTTGAGTTCCTGCCCTGACTGTCTTCTATGGTGAACTGTGATGTGGAAATCTATCCATCAGGGTACAAAGAAAACGGAAAGCAAGAAATGTTTCAGAAAGAAGAAATTAAGAAACAATTGTGTATCAACATCCAAAGACTTCTATGTATCCTGAGTATTTTGTATTGAATAGTAATTACTAAGGTGACTTTTGAACAGAGCAGTGAAGTTTAAGGTTGATTAAACAACCACAGGCAGCAGAAATCATATACAAGTAAGGACAATCAGACTGCCTTTAACTCCGTGTTATTCAGTACCTAGTGCTGCAGACGTCAGAAAGAGCCACTGGTGACGTAGCAATACCAGCCATTAGAGGCTAGGCTCACAACCAAAAATATTTTATATTTACCAAAGAGCCTGCTAGCAGACTCTTTTCACTCTCTGTGTTCCCTAGCAGACCCAGTCCTTCGGACTCTTCCCTAGCACTGCAAGAGAACACCAGCTGCAGCCTCCTCTTCCCCCTCTCTGTGCCTCCTGTGGTTCCCATAGACCACACAGTCCTTGTCTCCCTATATTCATCATTGCATCCCAGCCTCTAACACCAGCAGGCATTCCCTGTGGGCACAACACCCAAGCAGGCACACAGGCATCACAGTCTCTGAAGCTCTAGAGACCAAGGAATAAAACACCCACCTAACAAAAACAAATCCAGAAATCAGCACCATAGACCTATAATCAATCCAATTCCAGATGTCTAGATGACAATGTAAAAACACAGTCAGTAACAGCTAGGGTAATACGTGTCCATGAGAGCCCAGTCATCCTACCACAGCAGGCCCTGAATATTCCAACATAGCTAAGGCACAAGAAAAAGATCTTAAAACTACCTCTATGAGGATAGAGTTACTTAAAGAGGAAATTAATAAATCACTTAAAGAAATCCAGGAAAATGCAAACAAACAGTGGAAGAAGATGAGTAAAACTGCCCAAGAGCTGAAAATGGAAATTCGATCAATAGAGAAAAAACCCAATCTGAGGGAATTCTGGAAATGAAAACTTTAGGAATTCAAACAGGAACTAAAAAGGCAAACTTTATCAACAGACTGCAAGATATGGAAGAGAGGATCTCAGGCATTGGAGATTTGATAGAAGAAATTGATAAATCAGACAAAGAAATGTTAAATCAAAAAATTCCTGACACAAAGCATCCCAGAAATCTGGGACGTCAGCTCAAAGGCCCAGAGAATATTTTCTTTTTTTCCTTTTAATTTAAATGAGAAACAATCTTATTTTCATATCAAGCCCAGTACCCTCTGTGTGCCATCCTCCCATTTCCCCCATTATCCCCTTATCCCCCCCCCATTCACTCTTCAGGGAGAGTGAGGCCTCCCATGGGGGATCATCAAAGTCTGTCACATCATTTGGGGCAGGACCTAGGCCCTCCCCAAAGTATCTAGGCTGAGAGAATATCCCTCCATAGGGAATGTGCTCCCAAAGCCCATTCTTGCACTAAGGATACATACTGGTTCCACTGCCAGAGGCCCTATAGACTGTCATTGTTCCACAACTGACACCCACATTCAGAGGTCCTGGTTCCATCCTATGCTGGTTTCCCAGCTGTCAGTCTGGGGTTCCTGTGCTCCCATTTGCTCAGGTCAGCTGTTTCTGTGGGTTTCCCTGGCATGGTCTTGACCCCTTTGCTCATCACTCCTCCCTCTCTGCAACTGCATTCCAGGAGTTTGGCTTAGTGCTTAGCTGTGGGTGTCTGCTTCTGCTTTCATCAGCTACTGAATGAAGACTCTAGGATTGCATTTCATCATAGAAGAAAAATTCCCTAACCTAATGAGACAACTATAAAGGCACATGACATATAGAACACCAAATAGATTGGACTAGAAAAGGAAGTCCCCTTGCTACATAATAATAAGAATACTCAATATACACAACAAGGAAAGAATGTTAAAAACTGAAAGGGAAAAAGATTTTATATATATATATATATATATATATATATATATATATATTAGAATTATATCTGACTTCTCAATGGAGACTCTAAAGGTTAAAAGGGCCAGGGCCTATGTGCTGCAGACTCCAAGAGACCACAGACACCAGCTCAAACTATTATACCTAGCAAAACTTTTAGTCATTATAGATGGAAAAAATAAGATTGTCCATGATAAAGTCAAATTTACACAATATCTATCTACAAATTCTGTTAAATAAAAAGGTGCTAGAAGAACTCCAACTTAATGAAACTAACTATATCCATGGGAATACATGAAATAAATCATCTTAGACCAGCTAAATCCAAAGGAAGGAGAAACACACACACACACACACACACACACACACACACACACACACACACACACACACACACGGAGAGAGAGAGGGTGGAAGGAGAGGGAGGGAGAAAGAGACAGAGAGAGAGAAAGTCACACACACATACACCACCAGCACCAAATAAGAATCAATAGTCACTGGTCATTGTATTCTCTCAATATCAATTGTCTCAATTCCCGAATAAAACCGGCACAGACTGTCAGAGTGGGTGTGAAAATAGGAACCATCATTCTGCTGTATAAAAAAAGCTCAGTTTAACATCAAAGACAGACATTATCTCAAAGTAAAGAGTTGGAAAAAGATTCTCTAAGCAAATGGACTTCTTTAAAAGGCAAGCTGGGGTAGCCATTTTAATATCTAACAAAATATACTTCAAACCAAAAGAAATCAAAAGATATGGGGTAGGATGTTCCATACTCATCAAATGAAAAACCAACCACTGTGATACTTCAATTCTTAACATCTGTGTCCCAAACACAGGGACACCCACTTTTGTATAAGAAATATTACTAAGGTTTAAATCACATACTGACCTGTATACACAAGTAGTGGGAGACTTCAATACCCAACTCTTACCAATGGACAGGTCATCCTGACAAAAACCAAACAGAGAATATTGGAGCTAATAAACATTATAAACCAATGGACCTAACAGATGTTTACAGAACATTTCACCCAAAATAAAAGAATATACCTTCTTCTAGGACTCATAGAACAGCCTCCAAATTTGACCATATACTCGGTCACAAAGCAAATCTCAACAGATACATAACAATTGAAATAACTCCTTGAATCCTATCTAATCACCACAGATTAAAGCTGGGTATCAACAGTAACAGAAACAATACAAAGCTTGCAAACCCATGGAAACTGAACAACTCTCTAGTGAATGAACAACAGGTAAAGACAGAAATAAAGAAAGAAATTAAAGACTTGAGAATTCAATGAAAATGAATACATATCATACCCAAATTTATGAACACAATAAAAGCATTGCTAAGAGGACAGTTCATAGCACTAAGTGCCTAAAAAACAAAACAAAACAAAACAAACAAATAAACAAACAAAAACTCCCAAATCTGGGGAGATCTCATACTAGCAACTTAACAGCACAACTGAAATCTCTAGAACCAAAAGAAGTAATAACACTCAAAAATGAGTAGATGGGGCGGGGACACTCTGAGTTCCTGTAGGCTGGATCCTTGATACCCATCCCCGGGCTTCTGCTAAAGAGGCCTCAGCTGGAGAGTGCCAGGCTCACTGAACATCCTGAGTCCCAGCCTTCGGGATCTTTGACCCCATCACCTGTCTTCTGCTGGGGCCTGATCTTTGACCCCCATCACCAGGCCCCTGCCTGAGGAGAGACCTCCTAGAGATCTTGGACCACCCAGAGATACAGACATCGAACTTCTGACCCACCTAAGCCCACCTGGGGAGTATGAGAGAGAGAGAGAGAGAGAGAGAGAGAGAGAGAGAGAGAGAGAGAGAGAGAGAGACCCCACCTACACCTACTGGAAGAAGCGACAAAGAGACTGCAATACAAGAAAACACCTAACAATAGAAAGACAAGCATAACACCACCAGAATCAAGGGACTCTACACCAACTAGATATGAACACCCCAAGCAGATGAAGCAGAAGAAAAGTACTTAAAATTATCATCATAAAAATGATAGAGGCCCTCAAAGATGATGTGAGAAAATCCCTTAAAGAAATGGAAGAAAATGCAAACAAAAACTTGGAAGAAATTAACAAATTTCTTAAAGAAAATACAGAAAGCCAAGAAAAAACAAACAGGTGAAGGAAACAGTTCAAGACTTGAAAACTGAAATAGAAACAATAAAGTAAACACAAACTGAAGGAGTGCTTGAAATAGAAAAGCTGGGTAAATGATTGGGATCTACAGACACAATCATAACCAACAGAATACAAGAGATTGAAGACAGAATCTCAGGCAATGAAGATAAACTAGAGGAAATAGATTCATTGACCAAAGAAAATCTTAAATCCAACAATTTCTTAACAAAACATTCAGGAAATGTAGGACACCGTGAAAAGGCCAAACCTAAGAATAATAGGCATAGAGGAAGGCAAAGAAGCCCAGCTCAAAGGTGCAGAAAACATACTCAACAAAATCATTGAGGAAAACTTTCCCAATCTGAAGAAGGACATACCCATGAAAGTACAAGAAGCACACCAAACACCAAATAGACTGGACCAAAGAAAAAAGACCCCTTGACACATAATAATCAAAACACCTAACATATACAATAAAGAAAGAATATTAAGAGCAGCGAAGGAAAAAGGTCAGGTAACATATCAAGGCAGACCTATTAAAATTACACCTGACTTCTCCATGGAAACTCTCAAGGCCAGAAGGTCCTGGATAGATGTTCTGCAAGTACTAAGAGTCCACGGATGCCAGCCTAGGCTACTATACCCAGTAAAACTCTCAATCACTATAGTGGGAGAAAACAAGGTATTTAATGACAAAGCCAGATTTTCACAATACCTATCTACAAATCCAGCCCTACAGAAAGTTCTGGAAGGAAAACTCCAACTCACGTAACTTAACTACACTCACAAGGACATAGGCAACAGATAATCCCACTTCATCAGAGCCCAAGGGTAAAGCAGAACAAATATATTCACAATACCACCGCCAACAACAAATCTAACACAAAGAAGCACTAACAATCAATCGTCCTTACTCTCCCTCGACATTAATGCTCTTAACTCTCCTATAAAAAGACACAGGCTAACAGAATGGATATGAAGACAGAATCCATCCTTCTGCTGCATACAAGAAACATATCTAAGCTTCAATAATAAACATTACCTCAGGGTAAAGGACTGGGAAAAGATCTTTCAGTCAAATGGACCCAAGAAGCAAGGAGATGTAGCTATCCTAATATCTAACAAGTTATACTTCAAACCAAAATTAATCAAAAGATATGAAGACGGTCATTTCATATTCATCAGAACAAATCCATCAACATAAAGTCTCAATTCTGAACATCTATGCCCGAAATACAAAGGCATCCAATTTGTAAAAAAAAAAAAAATGCTATTAAAACTCAAAGATCACATAAAACCTCACACACTTACAGTGGGAAACTTCAACACTCTGCTCTCACCACTAGACAGGATCACCATTCAGAAACTTAGCAAACAAACAAAAAAACTAATAGAAGTTATGTCTCATTTGGGTTTAACAGACATCTATAGAACATTCCATCCAAACACAAAAGAATAAACCTTCTTCTCTGCTCCACATGGAACCTTCTCTAAAATCAACCCCATACTAGGCAGCATAACAAACCTCAAAAGATACAGAAAAGTTGGAATAGTCCCCTGTATCTTATCAGATCACCATGCTTTAAAGTTGGAAATAAATAACAACACAAACAAAACAGAAACCATACAAAATCATGGAAAATGGACAATGTGCAATTGCACCATACCTGGGTCAAAGAAGAAATAAAGAAAGAAATAAAGGACTTCCTAATATTCAATGAGAATGAGAACACAACATACCCAAACTTATGGGACACCTTGAAAACAGTGTTATAAGGGAAGTTCATTGCACTAAGTGCCCATATGAAGAAAACAGGATAGTCACATTAGAAAATTAACAGCACAACTGAAAGCCTTAGAACAAAAAGAAGAAAACTCACCCTGGATGAGAAGACACCAGGAAATAATCACTTTGAAGGCTGAAATCAATAAAATAGAAGTCAGGAAAACAATACAAAAAAACGAATACAACAAAGAGTTGGTTTTTAGAAAATCAACAAGATAGACACACCTTTATCCAAACTAGCAAAAAGCAGAGACAGAACATGCAAATTAACAAAATCAGAAACGAAAAGGGAGACATAACAATGGGCACAGAGGAAATCCAAACAATTTTCAGGTCACACTTTGAAAACCTGTATTCTACAAAATTTGAAAATGCAAAGGAAATGGACAAATTTCTGGATAACTATCACTTACCAAAATTAAATCAAGAACAGATAAACTACTTAAATAGGCCTATAACCTCCAACGAATAGAAGCAGTCATCGAAAGCCTTCCAAAAAAAAAAAAAAAAAAAAAAAAAAAAAAAAAAAAAACCCAGGGCCAGATGGCTTCAGTGCAAAATTCAAGGAAGAGCTAATACCAGTACTCCTCAAATTGTTCCAAACAATAGAAACAGGTTCATTACCAAACACTTTTTTCCAGGCCACAATCACCTTGACACCCAAGCCACAAAAAGACACAACTAAGAAAGAAAACTAGAGACCAATATCCCTCATGAACATTGATGCAAAAATGCTCAATAAAATACTAGCAAACAGAATCCAAGAATACATCAGAGAAATTGTTCACTATGACCAAGTAGGCTCCATCCCTCCCTGAGTTGTTGCAGGGTTGGTTTAACATATGAAAATATAAAAATGTGTCCATCACAAAAACAAACTTAAAAAGGAAAACCATATGATGATCTACCTAGATGCTGAAAACCCCATCGAAAAATTCAACACCCTTTCATGATAAAGGTCTTGGAGAGATCAGGGATAACAGGAACATACCTAAACATAATACAAGCAATATACAGTAAACCAACAGCCAACATCAAACTGAATGGAGAGAAGCTTAATGCTTATAGCTAAAGCTATAAGACAACAAAGGAGATCAAGGGGATACAAATTGGAAATGAAGAAGTGAAACTTTCTCTATTTGCAGATGATATGATAGTTTACATAAGCAACCCAAAAAACTCTACCAGGGAACCTCTATAGCTGAAAAACACCTTCAGGAAACTAGCAGGATACAAGATAAACTGAAAAAATTCAGTATCCCTACTTTATTCCGATGACAAAGGGTCTGAGAAAGAAATCAGAGAAACATCAACTTTTACAATACCCACAAACATCATAAAGTATCTTGGGGTAACACTTACCAAACAAGTGAAAGACCTATATTTGTGTCTTTAAAGAAAGAAATTAAAGAAGTTACCAGAAAATGGAATGATCTCCCTTGCTCTTAGATTGGTAGGATGAACATAGTAAAAATGGCAATCTTGCCAAAAGCAATCTACAGATTCAATGCAATCCCCATTAAAATCCCACCACAATTGTTCACTGACCTTGAAAGGATAATAATCAACTTTATATGGAAAAACAAAAGACCAAAGATAGCCAAAACAACCCTGTACAATAAAGGAACTTCAGGAGGCATCACCATCCCCGACTTAAAGTTCTACCAAACAGGTAGAGTCCTGAAAACAGCCTGGTATTGGCACAAATATAGACAAGTAGACCAATGGAATCAAATAGAAAATCCTGATATTAACCCACACACCTAGGAACACCTAATTATTGACAAAATAGCTAAAAGGATACAATGGGAGTTGGAAAACATCTTCAACAAATGGTACTGGTACAACTGGATGATGGTGTGCAGAAGACTGCAGATAGACACTTGTCTATTGCCACTCACAAAACTCAAGTCCAAATGGGTCAAAGACCTCAACATAAATCCAGCCACATTGAACCTCTTAGAATAGAAAGTGGGAGGTATCCTTGAACCAACTGGTACAGGAGACTGCTTCCTGAACATAAGTCCAGTAGCACAGACACTGAAATCAGCAATTAATAAATAGGGCCTCCTCAAACTGTGAAGCTTCTGTAAGGCAAAGGATGCAGTGGACAAGACCAAAGGGCAGCCCACAGACTGGGAAAAGATTTTTACCAATCATACATCTGACAAAAGGGCTGATCTCCTAAATATACAAAGGACTCAAGAAACTAGTCACCAAAACACCAAATAACCCTATTAAAAAATGGGGTACAGAACTGAATAGGGAACTCACAATAGAGGAAATCAAAAAGGCTGAAAGATACTTAAGAAAGTGCTCAAAAAATAAAAAAATATTAAAAAAATCAGAGAGGGAGGGAGAGGGAACTGGGATCGACATGTAAAATAATAAATTAAATAAAAAAATAAAAAAAAGAAAGTGTTCAACATCATTGGCTATAAGGGAAATGAAAATCAAAACAACTTTGAGATACCATTTTACTCCTGCCTGAATGGCTAAAATTTAGAAACACTAATGACAACTTACACTGGAGAGTATGTGGAGTAAGGGGAACACTCCTCCACTGCTGGTGGTGCAAACACGTACAGCCATTTTGGAGATCAGTATGGTGTTTTCTCAGGAAATTGTGAATCAGTCTACCATAGAACCCGGCAATCCCCCTCTTAGGCATATACCCAAATGATCCACATCCATGCAACAAAGACATGTGCTCAATTATGTTCATAGCAGCATTATTTGTAATACCAAGAACCTGGAAGCAACCTAGATGTTCCTCAACTGAAGAATGGATAAAGATGTGGCACATTCACCCAATGGAATAGTACTCACAGGTAAGTGGATGGAACTTGAAGAAACCATTCTGAATGAGGTAACCCAATCACAAAAAGAGGAACATGGTATCTACTGTCTCATATATGGATTCTAGACTTAGAGCAAAGGATCACCAGCCTATAATTCACACTGCCAGAGGAACTGTGATACAAGGTGGATTCTAAGAGATTCTTATAAGGTCCCTCACAGAAGGGGGGGAGGGACAAGTTCTCCAGAGCACATGGGGAGTCATGGTACAATGAGGGGAGATGGAACTAGGAGAAAGAGAAGGGGAAGAGAGGAAAGCACATGGGACTAGGAAGACTAGGAAGAAAATTTCAGGGGAGGAATAGAAGACAGAGGAGAGAGAGAGAGAGAGAGAGAGAGAGAGAGAGAGAGAGAGAGAGAGAGAGAGAGAGAGAATATAAAAGAGGGAGCCATTATAGGTTTGAAGAGAAAACAGAACCTAAAGAAATGTCTAGAGACTTACAAGACTGACTCCAACTAAGAATTTGAGCAACCGTGGAATATAATACCCTGATAATGAGATCAAAAACTAACTTATCCACCATCATGGAGCCCTGGTGTAGTACCTGTTGGAAACAGAAGCAACCACCCACACTGAACTGAACTAGAATCCAGATGCAGAGAGTGAGGATAAGACCACACTGCAGAAACACATAGAGACAGCTGACCTGAACAAGAAGGAGCTAACGGTCCTCAGACTGATACCTGGGAATCCAGCATGGGACTGACTCAGACCCACTGAACATGGGTCTCAGCTAAAAGGCCTGAGATGTCTAAGGGACCTCAGACAGTGGAACTAGGATGTATTCCTGGTGCACAAAAGGACCTTATGGACTCATCCCCCATGGAGGGATACTGCCTTAACCTAGAGACAGGAGAGAAGTCCTAGTCCCTATTTCAAATGACTTGACAGATTTACATAACCCCTCCTGGATAGCATCACCCTACAAGTATAGTGGGGGGATGGGAAGGGAGGGTTTTGGGGTGCATGTGAGTGTGGGAGATACAGAAAGAGGGAGGGAGGAAAAGAGGGAGGGAGTGAGAGCGAACTGGGATAGATATGTACAGTAAAAATAGAAATAATATAAAATAAAAAATAACAAAAAATGAGTAGATGGTAAATAATCAAATGGAGGACTGAAATAATAAAATAATAACAAAGAGAACAATACAAACAATCAGTGAATTGAAGAGTTAGTTCTTCAAGAAAATGAACAAGAGAGGAAAATACTATTTCCAAACTAACTAAAAGACACAGAGAGTATCCAAATTAACAAAAATCAGGAACAAAAAGGGGACATGAACAACAGTCATGGATGAAGTCCAGAGAATCATAAGAACATACATTAAAAACCTGTCCTCCACCAAATTGGAAAGTCTAAAACAAATGGATAATTTTTGACAGATATCACTTACCAAAGTTAAATCAAGACCGGATAAACAGTTTAAACTGACATGTAGCTCCTAGTGAAATAGAAGCAGTCATTAAAATTCTCCCAAATGAAAAAATTCAATTCCAGATGGTTTTAATGGAGAATTCTACCAGGTTTTCAATATTCTTCAACAAAATAGAAAAAAAATGCATATTGTCCAATTAATTTTATGAAGCCACATTTATCAGGATACCCTCACCATACAAAGACTCAACAAAGAAAAAGGGAATTACAGAGCAATTTCTATTATTAAAATAAATGCAAAATTACTCAATAAAATCCTTGCAAACTGAATCCAAGGATACATAAAAAAGGTTATCCACCATGATTAAGTAGGCTATATCCCAGAGATCCAGGGATACTTCACTATAAAATACTCAGTAAATGTAATTTACCACATGAACAAAAAAAAAAAAAAAAAAAAAAAAAGAACACGATTATCTCATTAGATGCGGAAAAAGCCTTTGACAATATCCAACACTCCTTCATGAGAAAAGTCCTAGAGAGGTTAGGGACACAAGGGAAATACCTAACCATAATAACAGCAACTATAGCAAGTCTACAGCCAACATCAAACTTAAAGGGAGAGAAATTCAAAGCAATTACACTAAAATAAGGAACAAGAGAAAGTTGCTCACTTTATCTATATTAATTCAATATAGTACTTGAAATTTTATCTAGAGTATTAAGACAACTAAAGGAGATCAAGGGGATTCATACTGGAAAGGAAAAAAGTCATAGTATCATTATTTATAAATTATATGGTAGTATATATAAGTGATGCTTATATAGGCGATAAAACATAAAAGTGATAGTGTATATAAGCAGCAGAAAAAGAAAAAAATTACAAATTCCACATCTGATAGAGGACTAATGTCTAAATATATATAAAGAACTCAATAAACTATATATCTAAAAACCAAATAATCCAATTAAAACTTGGGGTACATATCTAAACAGAATTCTCAGCAGAGGAATATCAAATGGTTGAGAAACACTTTTAAAATGTTTAACAACACTGGCCATCAGGGAAATTCACACCAAACTTTGAGACTCTATCTTATACCTATCAGAATGGCTAAGATAAAAAACACAGTGATAGGTCATGCTGGAGAAAATATGGAGTAAGGGGAACATTCTCCACTTCTAGTGGGAGTACAAACTTGTACAGCTGTTTTGGAAATCCACATGATGGTTCCTCAGAACATTAAGAATCAATCTACCTCAAGACCCAGTTATTCAATTCTTGGGAATACACTCAAAAGATGTTCAATCATTCTACAAGGACATGTGCTCAACTACATTCATTGTGACTTTATTCTTAATAGTCAGAAACTGGGAACAACCTAGATGTCCCTCAACTGAAGAATGGATAATGAAATGCAGTACATTTACAAAATGAAGTATTACTCAAGTGTTAAAAAAATGACAACATGGCAAATGGGTGGATTAGGGGGGAAGCACCCCAAATAAGGAAACCTAGACCCAGAGAGTCAAATATAATATAAACTTACTTATAAGTGGATATTAGATGTTAAGTAAATGATAACCAAGCTGTAATCCATAGAACTGGAGAGGTTAGATAGAAAGGAGGGCTCTAGTGGGAACATATAGATCTCCTTGGGAAGGAGAAATAGAACAGATTTTGCTGGTGGATTCAGAGCGTGGGATGAGAGGGGCAGAATCAGATGGGTAGAGAAGATGGGATGGAGAGAGAATGCAGGGAGAGAAGGCTGGAAATTAGGGAACATCTTTGAGGGGTGGGGTGGAAACCCAAAGCAGTGAAAATTTCCTGAAATCTATGGGGATGATCTTATTGAGGACTCCGTGTATTGGGGGATAAGGAGCTTCAGCTGGCCAACTCTTGTATCTAGACAAGGCTGCCAGTGGTGGGGATGGATTGCATTTTGTCGAGTTGTTGGCCAAGAGATTATCTTGTAGACAGTCAAACAACTCAGGAGGATGGTACAACAGAGGACTGGCCTACAGAAAATGACAGCCAGGCCCCATTGCTGAGAACAGTATTCTCATAGTTCATTGAACACAGAGAAGTTAAGCTGGTCCCTGAATGGAGACTTCACCCTTATTTCTAGTCTCTTTGGTGAAGGAAGGTACTCTGCAAGTGGCTGAAAGAGAAACATGAACACCAACTTAGCCATAAAACCTCTGACATACAATCTGTCCTTTTTGCAAGATACTCCGGGGAGATGATGGTATAGAACTTATGGGAGTGGCCAACCAATGTCTTATTTAACTTGAGGCTGACCTCATGAAAGGAAGCCCATGCCTCATACTGCTTGGATGGTCAGGAACCAGAACTGGATAAATCAGAGACCTAGGGTAGAACCAAATATAACTAGTCAAATAAGTCAATGAAATAAGTCCTAATGTTAGTCTTCTATACTTATAGATCCTCTCCTTGTTTAGTAGTCATCAGATAGGCTTCCTCAAGAAGCAGATAGGAGGATATTCACCCACAAATTGTATGGAAAGGGAGTCTAATTTTAGCAGTCTGTATTGGGTCTCTCGTCTCAGAGCTCAGGGAATTCCTCAGAAGAAGGGCAGGACAGATTGTAGGAGTCAGAGGGGATGGAGGATGCTAGGAGAACACAGTCAATTGAATCAAGTAAGCAGGGCTTACATGGGTTCACACAGGCTCACAGAGACTGAAGAAGCAAGTTTGGGGTCTGAACTAGGTCTTCTGTGGTGCTTTTGTGGGACTCCTACAAGTGGAAGAGGGTGAGTCTTGGCTCTTTTGCCTTCTCTTGGGATATTTGTTGGGTTGTGTTATCCACCCTTGATATGAAGGCTTCTGCCTTGTCTTACTGTCTTTGTGTGTGTGTGTGTGTGTGTGTGTGTGTGTGTGTGTGTGTGTGTGTGTGTATTTGGTTGTTTTTTTCTGAAAAGAAATGGAGGGGAGTGGATCTGGAGTACAGGGGAGCTAGGAGTCGAGGGGTATTGCCTGAGAAGAATCTTTGTTTTTAAAGAGGCTATGTTTAGTGCTCTTTATTATTTTTTCTGTTATAATGCCCTCTTATCTTTCCATTGCACTGTATAAATGAAAAGATGTGTACCATTGCCTCTGTGTCTGGAGGGTGGTGTTTTCAGTGTTTTGGCTTTTATTCCTATATGCTTATTTTCATAAACTACATATGCATCAACTTATGAAAACAATGTATACTTTTAAGAGAAAAGAAACCACAATAAGCTAGATTTGTGGGCCCATGATGTGAAGAGTCACAAGTACATCTGTAAATTTCTGCTTTTAGTTGAAAAGAACATAGAATTAGTTTGTGAATGGGTTTCTGTTTCCACATTCAGTCAGCCTTTAGCAATAACATGCTGCTATCAATGAGGGTTTTCTAGGTCTTGGACCAAAGTCCTGAGAATTCTTTGAGGTGGAAACCACTTTACATGTCTGATTTCTATTCTTTTCCAAAATTACAAGCATTGTACAGAGTATTATTATTAGAAAGCTATAATTTTATGTCAAAAATATGGAAAAGAATAAAAGTAATAGAGTGAATATCCATGTATTTGCCATGTATAAGCCTTAGTATTTTGCCTTGTTTGCTTCAGATTGTCTTTTCCTAAAGAATTGTGTGTTTTGGGCCCCCTGTGGTAAAGCATGGCGGTTATCCCAGCACTTGGAGGCAGAGGCTGGAAGAACAAAAGTGAGTTCAAAGCCAGCCTCAGTTTTCATGAGTTTGAAGACAGCTTAGGACTATGTGAGATCTTGTCTCAAAAGACAAATCAAAAACCAAAAACTGAAAGGAAAAACAAAACAAAACCAAAATCAGAGAAGCAATGATGTATCTTGGATATACTTCCAAACTTTTTGGAACTCACTTACCTACTTGCCCTTTAGAATTAGATCTTATTCATTGTCCCATAATTAAATTTTTCAGAGGTGCCATTTGTAGTGTTTTTTTCCTTTTCTTTGTGCTCTTAAAATCAGGTGTACTTTTTATTTAAATAAATTTTAAATAAGGAAATTTAAAAATAACCATATTATTTGCATGTGTCCTAGGATACATTGGAAATGATTGATGCCTTCCTATCCCTAGTAAATGGTGTTTTGTCCATTTATCTAATATAGTTGTAGTTTATGACATATGGCAGTATTTGTTGTCAACATCTAAAATACCAGAAAGATTAATTCTCAGTCCAATCTTGAGAAACTTCATTAAAATTCAAAACTCAACATCAACTATTAATAACATTCATTCCCATTTTGTAGTGAGCATGAAATCAATGCATTTCATTTGCTTGTAAAAGGAGATGAGGTGCATTGACAGGCTTAACTGTCCTGTAGGATTGCATCACTTTTCATTCTGCAGATGGAAATCCTACTGATAAGAAGAAAATGGATGATGGCATACTTCTTGCTTCATAATATGAGAAAAATAATCCTATATAGAAATGACAGTTTTATGGACAGGGGCCACATAAGGACATAGGTGACTTTGAGAAGTTAGAAATCTGTGTTTGGTTTAGGAAGAGATTGTCTGATGACCTACCAGACACCTTTTAAGGAATATGGCCTGAAAGAGAGGTCTGTGTAGCTAGGAAAGGATTTAGAAACTGAAAATCTCCCTTGTCTTAATTCTAATCTGATCAGAGGTCATTAAAATTTAAAGTTGAAGGTTCCAGAAAATAACAAAAATGATCAAGTTCTTTTTAAGGTCGCAAACACTTCTTGACAAAAATACATAAGAAAGTGAGTGAAATCCTTCCCAGGATGTTTGAAGTGGATGACCAGCAGGAGATGGGATGAAATTCTTAGCAAAGACCCAAAGAGATGGAAAAGCACAGGAGAATGGCCCATGAAAGATGAGGCGTATGGAATGAGAGAACTCCATGAATTTAAGTTAAGGGGCAGCAAGTAGTGAAATCAGAAAAGGAAGACGAATGACAGCCTGCTTTACTCTGAGAATTCTTTATGGGTGGTGTCTGATTAGACATTGCAACATGCAACAGGACTGGGCACATACCCTGAATAGCACCTCCAGGTTTTCTTTACCCATTACCCTGTTTTACAGATAACATCAAGAATTCTAGAAAGCTAATAGGAAACCCGAAGAAAGTGATTTTCCATTGACTAAACATCTATTTCTAAGTGGTCAGTTTTCCTTTCCATATCAGAAATCCTCTAATTACAACACAGCACACAGTGAAAGAAAATACTTCCCATTGCAATAGAGAGAAATTGAAGTTCAGATTGTTTGAGGAAGCACCTCCATTCAGCTGGGAAGAAACAGTCAAAATATAAATCAATTATTCATTACTGTATCAGTTGCTTTTTCTTTCCTCTTTTTTTAATGATGAAATACCTGAAGAAAAACATCAAAGGAAACAGAAAAGACTTATTTTGGTTTTCAGGTTGAGGGTTCATTGTGTTGGGGAAGGTATAGTAGTGAGATCGGCTCTAGATAGCTGTGGCAGCAGAAGGATGTGCTGGTTGGCCACATTATGTCTGCATCTGGGAAGCAGAACTAGATATTGGTGCTCAATTTGCTTTCTCCTTCAGATCCAGTTCATGGAGTCATGCCACATGCATTAAAAGTACTTTTTCTCTCTGTAGTTAAATTTATTTGGAAATATCTTTAGAAACATGGCTAGAGATGCAACCCCTAAGTGAATACAACTCTAGTCAAGTTGGAAGTGAAGATTATTCATCCCTTAAACTCGCATGTCTTAATACAACAGGGTAGGATTTCTACCCTCTGTGTCCTAAGCTGAAAAGGACTGAACTGGGCTAAAATATGTGAAAGATCCTGAAAGACCCTGAAAGGCCTAAGCTGTCTTTGACCATTTCTGCTAACAGTGGCTGATTGCTATTGCACTGCACTATCTGGCCACTCACCCCAAGCTCTGAACTTCTTTTTACTTTCTAACAGTTGATTTCATATACCTTGTCTTGAAAACACTTCACTGTCCTGAAACTTCGGTTTAGCAATTTCTGTTTCTTATGAAAGCACTCTGCAATTTTTATAATCAGTGAGTGGACCTTCTTGTGTGTTTAATCAGGCTTTTGACCAATACAACACTGTCCACTCTATATCTGTCACTCTAGCTGCTTCAGGTGTTATAGAATTCTCAAACAAATAGGACTGTGAGGCTTTTCTCCTAGGGAGCAGTTTTTGGGAGTGGTGGCACATAGGTTCATAGTGGATTAATACCTAAAGGCTGGAGCCCCAGAACTGTAGGGGACATCTGGGAAACTTGCCAAAGTTGCACATATGCATAAAGACCCTGACTAGACCATATCATGGTTTTTGCTTTACTCACGTTTGCACATAAAAACCACAATATATTCGGATGACCTCTATTCTTTGTACACAGGTAAAACATCAGCATAAGCTAAGGCACTGCATTCATATTCATACTTCTGTTGGCAGAAGTAGATGTTCATTAGTATGACATTGATAATAATTTTTTCCTTTTTTAATGTTTTATTTTTATTTTACATATTGATTCCAGTTCCCTCACCCTTCCTTCTTCCCTGCCTCTTTCCCTTTCTCCCACCTTCTCATGTCCCCTGACCACCCTCCCCTCCCATCCCCCTCACCACTCACAAATAGGGTGATGACTTCCAGGAGGGGTCATCTAAATTTGTCAAGTCATTTGGAGTAGGCACTAGACCTTCCCTCCTGCCTCTAGATTAAAGAAGTATCTATCCATGGGGAATGTGCTCCCAAAGTCCTTTTGTGCACCAGGGATACATCCTGGTTCCACTATCCAAGTTCCCTTAACCGCCAGGCACTCTAGCTGGGACCCATGTTCAGGAGATCTGAGTTAGTCCCATGCTGGATTTCCAACTATCAATCTGGGGGCTCATTAGCTCCTCCATGTTCAGGTCAGCTGTCTCTATATAGTTCTGTAGCCTAGTCTTGTCCTCTCTCTCTGCATCTGGATTCTAGTTCGGTTCAGTGTTTAGTTCTGGGTGTTTGTTTCTGTTTCCATCAGCTACTAGATCAGGGCTCTATGATGGTGGATAAGTTAGTCATCGATCTCATAGTCAGGGAAGATCATTTATGGTAGCCTTTCCACTGTTGCTCAAATTGTTAGTTGGGGTCAGTCTTGTAGGTCTCTGGACATTTTTCTAGGTTCAGTTATCTCTTCAAACCTATAATGGCTCCCTCTTTTATGTACTCTCTCTCCTCTAGTTTATTCCTCCACTGGTTCAGTCTCCCTTGTCCCATGTGCTTTTCTCTCATCCCCTTCTCTTTCTCCTGTTCCCTCTCGAGTCACTGGCCCCAAACTCCCTATTGCACAGGAGATCTTGTCCCTTTCCCCTTCTGTGAGGGACCTTATAAGAATCTCTTAGAATCCTTCTTGTATCCTAGTTTCTCTGTGTATTATAGGCTGGTGATTCTTTGCGCTAAGTCTAAAATCCATATATGAGCGAGTACATGCCATGTTCCTCTTTGTGTAACTGGTTTACCACATTCAGAATGGTTTCTTCAAGTTCCATCCACTTACCTGTGAATTTCAGGTTCCATTGTTTTTTTTTTCCCACAGAGTAGTATTCCATTGGGTAGATGTGCCACATCTTTATCCATTCTTCAGTTGAGGAACATCTAGGTTGCTCCAGGTTCTTGGTATTACAAATAATGCTGCTATGAACACAATTGAGCACCTGTCTTTGTTGCATGGATGTGGATCATTTGGGTACATGCCTAAGAGGGGGATTGCCGGGTTCTGTGGTAGACTGATTCCCATTTTCCTGAGAAAACACCATACTGATCTCCAAAATGGCTGTACACGTTTGCACTCCCACCAGCAGTGGAGGAGTGTTCCCCTTTCTCCACATCCTCTCCAGCATAACTTGTCATTGGTGTTTCTAATTTTAGCCATTCTAGCAGGAGTAAGATGGTATCTTAAAGTTGTTTGATTTGCATTTCTCTGATAGCTAAGGATGTTGAGCACTTTCTTAAGTGTCTTTTGGCCTTTCTGATTTCCTCTATTGAGAATTCTCTCTTCAATTCTGTACCCCATTATTAAATAGGATTACTTGATGTTTTGTTGACTAGTTTCTTGTGTTCTTTGTATATATTGGAGATCAGCTCTAGCTGTCAGATGTAGGATTGGTGAAGATCTTTTCCCAGTCTGTGGGCTGCCATTTGGTCTTGTCAACTGTGTGCTTTGCCTTACAGAAGCTTCTAAGATAGAGGAGGTCCCATTTATTAATTGTTGAAGTCAGTGTCTGTGCTACTGGACTTATGTTTAGGAAGCTGGTCTCCTGTACCAGTTTGTTCAAGGGTACATCCCACTTTCTATTCTAAGAAGTTCAGTGTGGCTAGACTTATGTTGAGGTCTTTGATCCACTTGGATTTGAGTTTTGTGCATGGTGATAGACATGGGTCTATCTGCAGTCTTCTACACACCATCATTCAATTTTGCCAGCAACATTTGTGGAAGATGTTTTCCTACTTCCATTGTATACTTTTAGCTGTTTTGTAAAAACAGGTGTTCCTAGGTGTGTGGGTTAATATCAGGATTTTCAATTAGATTCTATTTGTCTACTTGTCTATTTTTATGCCAATACCAGGCTGTTTTGAGAACTATAGCTCTGTAGTAGAGCTTAAAGTCAGGGATGGTGATGCTTCCTGAAGTTCCTTTATTGTACAGGGTTGTTTTGGCTATCCTGGGTCTTTTGTTTTTCCATATAAAGTTGATTATTATCCTTTCAAGGTCAGTGAAGAATTGTGCTTGGGGATTGCCATTTTTACTATGTTTATCCCACGTATCCAAGAGCATGGGTGATCTTTCCATTTTCTGGCATCCTCTTTAATTTCTTTCTCTAAAGACACAAAGTTCTTATATAGGTCTTTCACTTGTTTGGTAAGCATTACCCCAAGATACTGTATGTTGTTTGTGGCTATTATAAAGGTTGATATTTCTCTGATTTCTTTCTCAGACCCTTTGTTGTCTGTATGTATTAGGGCTACTGATTTTTTTTTTTTTTTTTTGAGTTTATCTTGTATCCTCCTAGTTTCCTGAAGGTGTTTTTCCGCTGTAGGAGTTCCCTGGTAGAGTTTTTTGGGTTGCTTACATAAACTATCATATCATCTCCAATACAGAAAGTTTGACTTCTTCCTTTCCAATTTGGATCTCCTTGATCTCCTTTTGTTGTCTTATAGCTTTAGCTAGAACTTCAAGTATAATATTGAAGAGATATGGAGAGGGCAGCCTTGTCTTGTTCCTGATTTTAGAGAAATCGCCTTAAGCTTCTCTCCATTCAGTTTGATGTTGGCTGTTGGTTTACTGTATATTGCTTATATTATGTTTAGGTATGTTCCTGTTATCCCTGATCTCTCCAAGACCTTTATCATTGAAAGGGTGTTGAATTTTTCGATGGGTTTTTCAGCATCTAGGTATATCATCATATGGTTTTCCTTTTTAAGTTTGTTTTTGTGGTGGATCATGCTGTTAGATTTTCATATGTTAAACCATCCTTGCAGCCCAGGGATGAAGCCTACTTGGTCATGGTAGATGATTTCTCTGATGTATTCTTAGATTCATTTGCCAGTATTTTATTGAGCCTTTTTGCATCAATATTCATGAGGGATATTGGTCTCTAGTTTTCTTTCTTAGTTATGTCTTTGTGTGGCTTGGGTACCAATGTGACTGTGCCTCTTAAAAAGAGTTTGGTAATTAACCTTCTATTTTTATTATGTGGAACAATTTGAGGATTATTATTATTAGCTCTTCCTTAAACTTTTGGTATAATTTTGCACTGAAGCCATCTGGCCCAGGGCTTTTTTGGTTGGAAGGCTTTTGATGACTGCTTCTATTTCATTAAGGGTCATAGGTCTATTTATGTTGTTTATCTGTTCTTGATTTAATTTTGGTAAATGATAATTATGCAGAAATTTATTAATTTTCTTTGAATTTTCAAATTTTGTGGAGTGCAGGTTTTCAAAGTATGACCAGAAAATTACCTGGATATCCTCAGTTTCCTTTCTGATTTTGTTAACTTGCATGTTTTCTCTCTGCTTTTTGGTTAGTTTGGATAAGGGTTTCTCTATCTTGTTGATTTTCTCGAAAAAAACAACTCTTTGTTGCATTGAATTTTTTGTAATATTTTCCTGGTTTCTACTTTATTGATTTCAGCCCTCAAGTTGATTATTTCTTGGCATCTCCTCCTCTGGGGTAAGTTTGCTTCTTTTATTTTAAATTTTTCAGTTGTGCTGTTAATTTTCTAATGTGACTATCCTTGTTTTCTTCATATGGGTACTTACTGCAATGAACTTCCCTCGTAGCACTGCTTTCAAGTGTCCCATAAGTTTGGGTATGTTCTATCCTCATTCTTGTTGAATTTTAGTACGTCCTTAATTTCTTTTTTTATTTTTCTCTTTGACTCAGGTATGGTGCAATTGCACATTGTTCACTTTATATGAGTTTGTAGGGTTTCTGCAATTTGTGTTGTTGAATTCCAATTTTAAAAGCGTGGTGGTCTGATAAGATACAGGGGACTTTTTTTTTTTTTTTTTTTTGCATCTGTTAAGGTTTGTTATGTCACCTAGTATGTGGTAGATTTTAGAGAAGGTTCCATGTGGAGCAGAGAAGAAGGTATATTCTTTTGTGTTTGGATGGAATATTCTATAGATGTCTGTTAAACCCAATTGATACATACCTTCTGTTAGTTCTTTTGTTTCTTTGTTAAGTTTTTGAATGGTGGTCATGTCTAGTAGTGAGAGTAGTGTGTTGAAGTCTCCCAGTATAATTCTGTGAGGTTTCATGTGAGCTTTGAATTTTGTAGCGTTTCTTTTACTAATGTGGGTGCCTTTGTATTTGGGGTACAGATGTTCAGAATTGAGACTTTGGGCTGATGGATTTCTCCTGTCATGAATATGAAATTACGATTTTCATCTCTTTTGATTGATTTTGGTTTGAAGTCTAACTTGTTAGTAGGATAGCCATACCTGCTTGCTTCTTGGGTTCATTTGATTGGAAAATCTTTTCCCAACCCTTTACCCTGAGGTAATGTCTGTCTTTGAAGCTTAAATGTGTTTCCTGTATGCAGCAGAAGGATGGAGTCTGTCTTCATATCCATTCTGTTAGCCTGTGTCTTTTTTTTTAAATTTTATTTAATTTTATATAACAGTCCAATTAAATGAAAACAAACATTTATACACAGTATTTGGGAATTTGGGCGTCGTTCTTTCCAAACTACTTCCTGCTGGTAAGGGGCGCTGTCTTGGGGGATTCAAAGAAGATTCAGATATCCTGGCTGTAGTCTGTAGGGCTGTTTTGTCCAGCTGTTTTGAATGTAGGATCAGCTTGTACTCTGTTTCAGGCGGTCTGGCGTGATCAAACCACATTAGTCTGGAAGGAATCCACATCTTTTCATTTTCTGTGGAAACAAAAATAGAAATCCATTTCCCCAGTAACTTGTCCATCAACTTAAATTTTGGAGTCAAAGCATTTTTTTTTTTTTTTTAGTTTAATATATTATTTTACATGTCGATCCCAGTTCCCTCTCCCTTCCTCCCTCCCTCGCTCTCTCCCCCCCAGCCCTCCCTCCTTCCCTCCCTTTTTACCCTCTATGCCCTCTCACATGCACTCTAAACACCCTCCCCTCCCATCCCCCCACCCCAATTCCATATGTAGGGGAGTGCCATCCAGTTGGGGTCATGTAGGTCTGACAGGTCCTGTGAAGTAGGGACTAGGGCTTCTCTCCTGTAGCCTGTGTCTTTTTATAGGAGAGTTAAGACCATTAATGTTGAGGGAAAGTAAAGACCATTGATTGTTAATGCTTGCTTGTTTTAGATTTGATGTTGTTGTTGGTATTGTGAATATATTTGCTCTGCTTTATCCTTGGGCTCTGATGAAGTGGGATTATCTGTTGCCTATATCTTTGTGAGCATAGTTAACTTCCCTTGGGTTGGAGTTTTCCTTCCAGAACTTTCTGTATATAGATATTGTGAAAATCTGGCTTTGTCATTAAATATCTTGTTTTCTCCCTCTATAGTGATTGAGAGTTTGCTGGGTATAGTATCCTGTGCTGGCATCCATGGACTCTTAGTACTTGTAGAACATCTTTCCAGGACCTTCCGGCCTTGAGAGTTTCCATGGAGAAGTCATGTGTAATTTTGATAGGTCTGTCTTTATATGTTACCTGACCTTTTTCCTATGCTCTTAATAGTCTTTTTTTTCTTTACTTTTAATATTTATTTATTTACTTAGTGGAGGTTTTGAGATAGTGTCTTGGCATGTAGTTCAGACTAGCTTTGCACTTTATATATATATATGTTATTTTTATTTTACATATTGATCCAATTTCCCTCTCCCTCCCTCCCTCTTTCCCTCTCTCACCCTCTCATGCTCCTGACCTCCCTCCCCAATATTCTTTCTTTATTCTCTGTGTTTTGATTATTATATGTCGAGGGGTCTTTTTTCTTTGGTACAGTCTATTTGGTGTTCGTTATGCTTCCTGTACTTTCATGGGGATATCCTTCTTCAAATTGGGAAAGTTTTCTTCAATGATTTTATTGAATATGTTTTCTGCATTTTTGAGCTGGGCTTCTTCACCTTCCTCTATACCTATTATTCTTAGGTTTGGCCTTTTCATGGTGTCCCCCATTTCCTGCATGCTTTGTGTTAAGGATTTGTTGGATTTAAGATTTTCTTTGATCGATGAATCTATTCCTCTAGTTTATCTTTAGCGCCTGATATTCTCTCTTCCATATCTTTTATTCTGTTGGTTATGCTTGTGTCTGTAGTTCCCAATCGTTTGCCCAGTTTTCTTTTCTATTTCAAGCATTCCTTCAGTTTGTGTTTTCTTTATTGTCTCTATTTCAGTTTTCAAGTCTTGAACTATTCCCTTCACCCATTTAATTGTGTTTTTTTTTATTGGCTTTCCTTACTTTCATTAAGAGATTTGTTCATTTCTTCCATTTTTTGTTTGTTTTTTCTTCCATTTCTTAAGTGATTTTTCTCACATCATCTTTTAAGGCTTCTAGCATTTTCATGAAGATATGTTTTAAGTCATTTTCTTCTGCTTCATCTGCTTTGGGGTGTTCAGGTATAGTTGGTGTAGAGTCCCTAGATTCTGGTGGTGTTATGCTTTTCTTTCTATTGTTAGGTGTTTTCTTGTTTTGCCATCTTCCCATCGCTTCATCCAGTGGGTGCAGGTGGGGTCTTTCTCTGTGGTACTGTGCTTAGGTGGGTCAGAAGTTCGATGTCTGTAGCTCTGGGTGGTCCAAGTTCTCTAGGAGATCTCTCCTCAGGCTGGGACCTGGCAACAGGGTTCAAAGATCCAACAGGCAAGGACTCAGGATGGTCCCAATGGGATAGGCAAATCTCTGGCAGGGGCTAATAACTCTGGCAGAGAACAGATGGTGGGGGTCTGAGATCAGGCAGGTGGGGATTCAGGGTGGTCTTGTGTGGATAGACAGCTCTAGTGTGCTCAGAGAAGCTCCAGGAAGTTCCCGAAGGTGGTGGCTTTGTTGGATCTGCCCCCTGTTCTAGTGTTCAACCAGAGCAGTGGGACAGTGGGCAGGGTATGGCACAGGGTGAGGGGAGGGCAGGCTTTTCGTGGGGAGGGGGTGTATCATTGCACAAGGAATGCTCTTGCTTGGAACAGGACACAGGGGGAGTGAGTTTCTGGGCCAACCCAGGGAGTTCCCAAGGAAGGGTGTGGTGGGGGATTCAACCCCAACTGGGCCCAGACTCACCTCAAGCAGAGGCCCAGCGATGGGGTTCTATTGATAATATTTTTAAAAGCTATCCACAAATTCAATAAATATCTGTCAAAATTCAATGACATTCTCTAAAGAGGTAGAAAATGTGATTCTAAACTTCATGTGGAAATAGACAAATAAAAAATTATGGGCAGCCAAAGCAATCCTATTGTGTGGCAATTTCCTCCAAATTTAAACATTCTCTTCTGAAAGACAGAGAAGAAAGGGGGTCTCAGGAAGTAAGCAAAACATACAAATGTAGCAAATAAGAATCTTACAAGATTCACAAGGTCTCTTTCCAAGATTGTACAGTTGCTGGGGAGAGGAGATGCTCTAATTGGCAAGTCATGCAAGGAGTGCCAGGGATGCAGCTTTTATGAGTTGTTACCAATGCTGAGGTGGGCTTTGTAGTTTCAGTGGTCTTAAAGTAATCCATGTTCTGTAAGTCACCCAAATAACCTCATTGGCTCAGCAATTTGGGCCTTGGAGGAATCTTTTCTTTGATCCATCATCAATGTGTTATCTGGGGTGGATAGATGTTTGCTCATGTCTCCCAAGGAAAAGCTACTCAACACTCCTGGAGGTACCCCCAATGTCTGTTCTCAAATTATACAACAGAGCCATAGTGTCAAAGTATGTAAGTAACATAGAAACAGAGATGGAGATATGTGAAACAGAATATAGGATCTCTGAAATAAATGCACACTACTAGAGTCACTTGGTTTTTAACAGCAGATGAGTCTTTTCAGTAAATGATACTGCAAAGTTGGGTACTCACATGCAGAGGATAAAAACAGATCCACATCTCTTTTATTGCACTTAAATCAATTCAAAGTGGATAAAAGATCTTAATTAGAGTTACTGTATGATCCAGCTTTACTACTCCTGGGCGTTGAATCTGAAGGACTCTAAGTCCGACCACAGAGAGGCTTGTACAGTCTGTGTATAGCTGTATTATTCAAGGCAGCAAGAAAATCGAACAACCTAGATGTCCATCACAGATGAATGCATAATGAAAATGTGGTATACTCAGCCACAAAGAAAATGAAATCATGACATTTTCAAGAAAATAGATGGATCTGGAGAATTATTTTATTGCCAGATGACCCTGACTCAGAAAGACAAATACCTCTTGTTCTCTCTCATAGACAGATCATAGACTTTAATTTTTATATATGTGTACATATGTGCATATGAGAATAGTCATGAAACTAGAAAAGGGGGAGTGAAAAGGAAGTGGATGAGGCTAATAGAACACATATAAAGGGAGACTTGAAAGGGGGTTCTGAGAGTGGCAGGATATAAGTTGGAGGTAGGAGGGTGATAAGCTCTGCTTATCCCTTCTGATCCCGGGGAATCTTTTTAGAGCCATTGCTTGAATTGTCTGAATGGCTCTCAATCAGTCCAATTGGAGGCCTTCTTAATTTGTTTGCAGATATTGTTTTATAGTGAATTGGATTCTCAATTCTTTTCCCTGTACTAGCCAATGAACTTGGCTATAGTCTGCTTCAGAAGACTGGCTGAAGAAACCCAGGAAGCCTTGAATGATTAAAATATGTCTGTCTTTGCTGTTCCTGGCTTTCCTTCTGCCCCCACTCCAAAGCTGTTGCTTCTGTCTTAATTTTACTATTCCTTCTGACCAATCTCATGAAATGTTCTTCTTCCCAGGACTCCTGCTCTTTTTGTTCCTCTGAAGTACAATAGCATTTAAGTGTGGTTCCACTTGTAGAGGTGTGATTTAGCTCAGCCTAGGAGTTGAGGTTTCCTTTAGATAAGCAGCCTAAATTGAACAGACAGCAAGCAATGTTACTGAAGATACTATTAATGCCAGCGGTTGAGGCACAGTGTGAAGAGGGCAGACAGAACATTGCTTCATGGCCCCTATTCTTGACTGATTTCTTATTTCCCTAGTAATCAGAAAAGCCAAAGCTAATGAGCATTTTCATCTAGGGGAAAAAGAAAATCTCCAAGAACTCCACAGTCACAGCCTTAATAAAGTATATTTAACAACGTGTAGTTTTTGCATAACGTGTTAGCATTATTCATAAGGGGAGAGAGGCAACAAAAGCAGTGGTGAAAGGAAATGAATATTTTAAAAGATGCTTTCCTCAACTCATAAAGGAAAAACATGAATGTTAAAACATTTTATTGTCTTTTCATGTTAGCAAATGATATTATCCCCTTTTATAACTGTGCTAATATGTCCTTTCAATAGTAATTGACTGAGTCCCTACTATGTGTTAAGAATACCTTTAATTCTAAGCAAATATTGTCTTGAAAGAAGTAAGTGAATCAAAACATTTACAAAGCTCTCTTTCACAGAGTGAAAGCTTTGCCCAGGTTGTCAAGGGGCCGGCCGTGTGTTCAGTGTTGTGTTGCTTTCACATCTTTGTCCTACTCATCTGAATATTCTCTGTTGCTAAAATGGGTATTTCCTTAGACTATAAAAATGGGGGTTCTTGATGGTAACAAGGCTTTTGCCACAGATGTGCAAGCCTGGAGAGTTAAGGTGCTGGACAAATCAACAGAGTCTAGAGCAACCCCAATTCAGAGGTTTGTTGGTCATTTGTTTTGTGAACCCAAAGAGTGAATTTCGTAGATCGAGACTGAATTTAGAAAGGGAATTTTAGTATAGGACCACAGGTGGGATCTTGCAGGAAAGAAAGTAGAGCGCCTGAACAGTGGGAGCAGGTACCGGAAGATGGGGTTCCTCTGAGTAGCTAGTCTAAGGAGATTGCTGCTGCTTATGACAGAAAGTGGGCTGAGGCACGGGAAGATGAGGTAGTCAGTTTAGTTGGTCCCCCCCCACAAGGTGTCAGGTGCCTCTCAGTTTTGGGCACATTGCCAAATACAGCAGTAGGACTTGCTGCAGTTGTGTAAAAGGGAAAGAAAGAGAACAAGAACCTAGACCCCTTTTTGGCATTACTGGCCTCTGGCCAGGGCAAAACCATGGAGATTTCAAGGCAGAGCCAAGAATCTAGGCCCTTATCTCCAAACTGCTTCACCAGTTTCTATTTCCTGTTCACATCACTGCAATATTCTCTCTTTCCTTTTCTGTGGCTGATCACAGTACATGAGGACCCCTTGGTGTCAGAACCTCCTTCTATGATGCTGGGTAGAGATGTCAGCATTCTCTCTGTGTATTAGGGGAGGTTGCTCTTAGAACCTTCCTGATCAGATAGTAATCAAGAGCTCTTAACAGCAGGTTGGGCCAGCTTTAGAAACAAACTAGCAGAATCCTGAAATCAGGAGCTGAGCTTTGTGTTGCAAAGTGCTGAACATTTAGAAAAAACTCAGGCCAAGTCCTCCTCTGAAAAGCTCAGAAAACCACAGGAAGGCTTCCCCTGCCTTTGATTTGTTGGAAGCTAAACCCAAGGAGATTTTACAGCCCTTTAGAACTCATAAGTCCTTTCATTTTATCCCTATTTTATAGCTCTTCTTGCTGAGACCATAATGCACAGGGGAGATCTGCCAAGGCACCTGAACTCATCCATCCATTTGTGTCTGTTGACAGGAGTCCATTCAGTTTTCAGCTGCCACTTCTGAACTACGGAGAGCCCATATCTTCTGAATATCAGACAGCAGCAGGTGATGTAAGAAAGACCTTGACTCAAATGTATAGAATCTTCATTGCCTCTGGTTACATCATTTTAATATGGCTCCATTGCCTCCTGCAAAATGAAGAGATAGCACTCGCCTTAAAGATTGCTAGAGGGAAAGAGAAGGCAGCACATAATCTGTGTTGCATACTTGATAGCCAGATAGCTCTGTGTTGGATTCTATAAAATAAAGTTCATACTGGTACACTCTCCACAGGGTTGTTAAATGAGTTATTAAATGTGAAATGCTTAGAATAACACCTGGTGCATAATAAATCCCTATAAATATTATCTTTCTTGTGAGTAATGGTTTCTAACACAGCATCTGCCATATAGTGATTGTGTATATAGTACACTATCCCTCTCTCCTTCTCAATTTTGAGTAAGTACTTTACTTTAGGTAGATTTTCTTGTTTTTAAAATGATGTGGTGCCCATCCCATTGTAAATCTCTTTTGTGTCCCCTAGAATGTGCTGACTGATTTCAAAAGATGAATTCCAGTTTGAATACCTGCTCCTCACTAATCCTAGCTCACCTGGGTCAGAGACTTCATCAACTTCATGTTACTCAAGCATCTTGCTTTGCCTTGAGTTAGTAGTTGTGGGGTTTGCTATTTCAAGGCTGTTCACAATAAATTGAAATGTAACAATGATCAGATGGTCACCTTTATTGCCAGGGTAAGAGGGAACCAAATGTCTAAAATAGCTCCTTATGATCCTTCACAGAGGTCAATATTGTCTTTGTCAGAGTCATAAGTTGAGGTTAATTAGAAAAATATGTAAGTTGGAGTAGAATGTGGAGTTATGACTTGTAAATATGTGAGCAAACTGGCCTAGCTTCTAGAGAACAGATCCGAATGGAGCTAAATATTGATCAGTAGGAGAAATCTATGTATTGTCTAGAAAGGGATGACTTAAGTGGAATACTGGATCTCTGGAAAGAGTGGGCATAATCATATAAAAGGTCTTATGGCAGTGAGGAATATCCATTATGAACAAGATAATGTCACCAAAGCCAACTTTTGAAAACCTCATCATGCCTCTGTGTCATGCCAATGGTAAATTATGAAGCTCATAGTTGAGATTGTGTAATGTGCCTTCCAAATTATCATTTTGTTTCTTCATGACAGTAGGCCTGGAGCATACAGGCCGTGGACTGACTTCGAGTTACACTGTGCTATGTGTCTCAGATCTGCCTGATCATAGAAATGTTGGCATCTACGCTGGTGAGTTTATTTCCTGGGGATCTTGGTAAGGATTGAGGATTGAAAGAATGAATGAATTGAAGTTATTGGAGACCCTGAACAGGAATTGGCTTGTGCATCAATTTTGAACTTGCCAGCTTCCATACTCATAAGAAACTAATTTCTGCTCATCAAGTTACTTAGTCGTTAGTATTTTCTTATGGCAGCCTGAGCAGATAAAGACATATGAGATCAAGATGGACTCCTTTACATAAAGAGGTAATGTCTTTACATATGAGTGCTAGAACAGTTAAGGAGTACAGAGAAGTTTGAGCTGCTAATGGATTGTAGGGTTGACTAATGATTAATCTGAGTGTCACAGTGACTGGAATTCAGGACAATATAGAGTCAGAATTTTCTGAACTGTCAACTTATAAATGTTGACACTGCTGGGAATAACACAAAGATGAAAACTTCACCACTCAGAACCCAAAGATGTTTCCTGATATTTCCATAACGTATTTCATTAGTTCTAAGAAATAAATATTTTTAAAAAAGATAGGAACAGAACCAACCATATTGACAGTTATTTAATTTTTGGATTCTACGTGTCTATGCGGCTGATTACTTAGGAATATGTTATAGCCAAAAGCAAATGTGTTCCCATCAAATGAGGTTGCTGTCATATTAATGAGTTTAAGGGATATAAAAGGTGGGTATTATTCAGATGGCCACCTTGTATGCCTAACTAATGTCCTAGTACTCTACTATGTGGTGGTTTAAATGAAAATGGTCCCCATATACTCATATATTTGAATGTTGGTTCATAGTTGGTGGGCCTGTTTGGGAAGGATTAGAAGGTATAGGTTTGTTGGAGGAGGTCTATTAGAGGTCAGGCTTTGAGATGTTCATGGGCATAGGCCATTCCCAATTAACTCTCTCTCTCTCTCTCTCTCTCTCTCTCTCTCTCTCTCTCTGTTTCCCCCCCTCTCTCTCTCCATGCCTTTGTGGATCAGATGTGAGCTTTCAGCTATTATGCAAGTGAGTGCCATGCCTGTTTGCCTGCTGCCATGCCTCCTAACATGATAGTTATGGATGTTAAGTCTCTGAAACTATAAGCTCCCTATAAACATTTTCTACTACAAATTACCTTGGTCATGGATTCCCTTCACAGCCATAGAAAAATAACCAAGACAAACTATGAACTAGAGATCCTGGGCCTCCTACAAAAGTTATTCACTCATATATTATAATATTTAAGGATTAAAGCGAATGAATAGTACGTCCTTTGTCTCCCAAGTGGCCTTTATCTTCTCATCACAATTCAACTACCAATCTTAACCACTCACAAAGTATGTGTCTCTGTGTGTGTAGTAGTAGCATGTTCATGCTTATTAAAAGTCTATGATTGAAGTTTGTAAGAAGTTATATCAAAATATTCATTGACAGGGTAGATTTGATGGACTAACATGTATTTTTTTCTTTAACACTATTTTTATGCATTTTCCATAATTGCAATTCATGCTTTTTTTAATTAAAAGAACAAATAACAGCATTAAGCATGGTATGTAATAATTAGGCAAATACAACACCACTTCTGCTTCTATCTAGATTCATTACATTTTGCAAGGAAACCATACAAATTTTGACATTGTTCAAAGACGAGGAAGTGGAACCTACACCAATTGCTAGATTCATAACTGGTCTTTTAGGACAAGGTTGCTATGGTGGTTTCAATAGGTATGTTCCCCATAAACTCATGTTTTTGAATGTTTGGCCCATAGAGAGTGGTAATATTAGGAGGTATGGCCTTGTTAGGTCTTGTTGGAGGAAGTGTGTCATGTGGAGGTGAGCTTTGAGGACTCATATATGCTCAAGTTACACCCAGTGTGACAGTTATGTCCTGTTGCCTGCAGATTCAGATGTACAACTCTTAGTTCCCTCTCAAACACCATATGTGCCAGTATACTGCCATGCTTCTTCCCATAATGATAAGAGTTGCCATGGGGTGGTATCTCTTTACAGCAATAGAAACCCTAACTAAGACAGTTGCTTATGGGAAAAATATCAATTAGCCTATTGTCACTTGGGATACTGTTCATAATTTTGAAACCAATGTACACTACCTGAGCTAGGTACAACAGCTAGTCACTAACTCAAATCTGCTAAGTTGGGCAATTAGTAGTGCACATGATTGATGTTATTCAGCAGTGGGTTCAAATGTGCCCTTCTCCTCACCCTGATAGAAGGAAGTCTTGATCCTTGGTGACTATAACCAAATTAAGATTAATTTATTAGTATGAAGTCTGATCCGATGATGGTAATTCCCTTACTAGAAGGGATGAGACTAAAAGATTTAGACGCATGAAAGGAAACTCCCAGAGATGGAGGTGACAGAGATGGAATTACTATAGCAGCAAGGAACCCTGGAGGCCAGGAAGTCCTTGAAGGAGTCTCCCCCTCCATATTCCAGAGCTGTATGGCCCTGTCACAGCCAACTTTTCCCTCAGGAGTTAAAAGACAAATTCCTGTTTTTGGGAATCCCCCAGTTTGTCATACCTTGTCACAACCACCTTACTACTTTCAAATGCCCCTGAATTACAATTGCTTTTATAATGCTCCATTCATTTAATAAGATATGTTTTTTAGTTTTACTTTGATGCTTGAAAAGGCATTCATGGATAGTGGGCTTCTGCTACAGGTGTTATCATTGTTGAATCAAATTGAATCAAGTTGAGTAGGTTTAAGTATTCATAATCAAACAGTGAATACAGTCTTTAGGTATCAATGAGTGAAGAGTGGAAGAGAAATTCCTTCATTAAATTTAACTTCTTATATTAAAATGATATTCTCGGACTATATTAATGGAAAATGTTGGACTGATAGTCAAAGGAGAGGAAAGTGGACCAGTGAAACCCCTTATGCTATAGGTGAGGAAGAGTTTAAATACTAGCAAGTGTCCTAGGAAGCCAAAGCTTTCCACTTGCCATTGTTGCATGGTTCATTTTTTTTACTGCCAGAAGCATTATGTGGAGCAGGATTCAGTAGTTGGTTTTAGGGTTGCAAGGAAAAAAACTGTGGGTATTGGTTAATGTCAGTCATGGATGTAAGTGGGAGGAATGGTAATAATGGAATTACAAATAATCTGACCTCTTCTTTGAGTTACTTTAGTGAATGAATGATCACTGTCTCAAAAACTTCAGCATCTGTTGAAGTTCCTGTCAGTGTTAGGAACCAGTCAAGCCTAGACCAGTTTTTTAATATAGTAAGAGAAGTAGTTAAACATTCTTTTAAGTGTGTCATATGACAGAAAATTGTAAAAATATCACTACTTATGACCAACTTGGTATCTGTGTTTATTTAGATTTGGCTCAAATATTTTTCATAAAAGCTAATATAGTAAGTCAATAATGTCCACACTAGCTCTTTTAATATCTATCTATTTATTTTTAAATAGTATGAAGCATAGAGTTTGAAAAGCCTATGACATTATGTCTGATGTTGTTAATCATGATGATAAGAAACCAGATTTATTTGTCTGGTGGCTGTGGCTTGTTCACCATCATGTACTTGATGGCACTATGCCCATGTTTTGGTCATGATACTGAGCAGAGAGAAATCAAATGATCTCTTGACCAGAGCCTTGCAAATCAAAGCCCATAAAAAATATTGCAATGAGTCTGGATCCCCATAAGGCAGTCCTGAAGGGGCAAGGAGGTGTAAGCCTAGATTCCTTCTCTCTAGGGTCTTGTTGGGAGAGCTGGGCCAAACTCTCAACTCTCAACTTATGCTCCAGGCTTGGGGCCCTTTCCAACAACTCTTTACTCAGTTGTTCTCCTTATTATGGGTCAGGTTTGAAAGTAGCTTTATCATCAGGATCATAATAACTATTTGGAAACTAAACATTTTCAGCTGAAGAGTCAGATATTTATAATAACAGATGTAGAAAAACCAGTTACTTAATCCATAGAGACCAAAAGAGCTGTGTCATTTGGAGGGAATGAAGACATCTCTAAGTGGCTATTCCTAGCAGTGCAGAAAGCCCTCAGAGACATTTTGTGAAAGTTCCTGGTAGGTTTTATTTCTGTTGAAAGATATAAGCCCTTCTCTACAGACTTGTCTTTGTGGAAGGATTATAGTTTCTGCTCCATTGGTGTGTGACTTGGCATTGTGACTTGTTTTTGCCAATGGTATGTGAGTGGAAGTGACATGTGACATTTCTGAGAGCAGACGCTAAGAGCTGTCACTGGCTATGCCACCTCTTGTTTTCTTGGCTTTGAGATTGACGTGTCTTAATAGTGGCTTTTTCTTTAGACTTTTTGCCAAATAAAGAGGGCAGGAAATGGAGTTTCAGCCAGCACACAATGTGAGGAAATGAGGGATTGATATTGTTGCAGTAGGCTGTTGAAATTTGGGGCTTGTCTGCAGCATCAACTAGAAAAACCTGACTAGAACATCATGTCAAAATGGTACCTGTCAACCAATTTAGTTACAGACTGTCTTGATTAGGAAAGTTTCAGGAATCTGGGTAGGACCAAAGGGTTCTAATTGGTGATTTTATGTGTGAATACCCTAGACAGGAATCTGAAGGCAGATGTGAAACTAGAAAAGTAACTAATGATAGCAAATGACAAGTAGACATACTTACTAATATAATTAATAAATGATCCGTGCTGGATCTATCTGTGATGGGGTCATGGAGGGAGAGAACAAGAGAACTAGAGGTGACCATGAGTTAGGGAAAGAAACTTTGTCCCAAAGATATTAGAGTTGAAGAAACTATATAATTGTGTGATAAGTAGAATGGTAGCTCTACCTAGAGAGTAAAGGACATCCATTAATGAAGACTATAAATGTGAAGAAGGTTAAGGAAGAATTCCATAGAAAGGGAGATGAAATAGGATCTGGTCTGCAGCTATAGAGACCAAAGCAAACATTGAGCAAGTGCAAAGCAAATACCAGAGAGCAGCTCACACTCCCCAAAATTAAGATGCACTGGGAGGAGTCAGCTGCTTTCTTCAAGAAGGCTGCTTGGGGTCTGTGTTGAACACAGGCAGAGTTTCAGGGTTCTCTCCACATAGGTCTTAAGACAGAACAGAAATGTTCCAATGCTCTATGCAGTACAGTAGTTATCTTCATTGTTAAATATTAATGGCTATAATGAATGAAACTAGGGTAGACAATGTTTCCCTAATTTTAGACATAGCCCACAAAGCTATGGAATTTCTAAACAGATTCTTTGAAATTGTTGGTATTAAAAGTTTTTTTCTAATCTGCAGTTATCTACCCCTAAACAATGTGCCCCTGATGTGCCCAGTTCTTTGCAATGCATCTTTCTTTATATTTCATCATTAGTGGGTTCCAGTTGTGCACACTTTCCAACTTTTGAGTTAGGCATGTAGCTAAGCAAAACAAAAAACAGTGAAAAGCTTAAGTTGAAATTATCTGAAAATAAAAAGATTCAAAATTGTGTTGGCTGTTGTTGGAAGTAGTAAACAGAGTGTCATCTTTCATTTTGTTTTCTAACGATTCTAGAAATATAATTTTCAGTGTTTTTACAAGAGGCTACTTTGAATTTTCCCCTGGAAACACCAAGAAAGAGTTTAAGATAAACTAGTCTTGTCTTTCCCTTTGATGAACCACTCCTTTGTTTCCTTAGCAAGTTTATTTATGATTTGCACCACTTGCCAGTGTGCCTCATAAAATCTCCTTTGCATATCCTTCCACATCCCTTACTCTATTAGCTCTTTGCAATGGCAATTCCTGTTTCTCTTCTCTGGAGTGAATACCACTACCAGAAGCAATTTGGGAAAGAAAGTGTTTACTTTTCTTGTACTTCCACATCACTGTTCATAACCAAAGGCAGTCAGGGCAGGAACACAACTGAGGCTCAAGGCTTGCTCAACCTGGTATCTTATAAAGTATAGGATCACCTACCCAGGAGTGACCCAACCCACACTTTTCTGAGCCCTTCTATTTCGATCACTAATTAAGAAAATGCCCTACAGGCTTGGCTACGGCTTGCTCTTAACAGGCATTTTCTCAGTTGACACTCCCTACTCTCATATAACTCTAGCTTGTGTCAAGTTGACATAAAAACGAACCATCACAATTGTCTTTCCTAACCTAAAATGTGGAGAAAATCCTTCCCTTGCCTACCCTACTTTACAATTTCCAATCAGAAGTACTAAAAAGCATTTGTCAGGGACTCTAAATATTTTTATTCTTAGAATTTGAGGCAGTTGTAGGTTGTGAGTGTGAATGCTGAATCAGACAGAACCTGAGGAAAGGGTTCTCCAGATCACACCCTGAGCAAGGCCCCAAGACCGCTTTCTACCTCATGTGGAAAGCTCATGTCTGATGGGAGATGCCATTATGTATATATGTTTCTCATACTGGTTAATAATAAAGCACTGTTGGCCAATAGGAAAGGAAGATAGGAGGGACTAGGAGACAACGAGGAAATAGGAAGTAGGAAGGAGGAGTCAAGATGGAGGGTCTGGAGAGAGCTGGATGCCAGCCGCCTCCCCGGTAAGAGAAGGCCATGTAAAAATACATAGATCAGCAGAAATGGGTTAATAATTAAAGGCAGAGCTAGCCGATAAGAAACAAGTAACCGGGCCAACAGTATTGTATCAAATACAGAGTCTCTGTGTATTATTTGGGGCTGGCGCGGTGGCAGGACAAGACCAGGCGGCGGCAGGCGGAAAAACCGTATTCTTTACACATGTCAGTGCCTAGAAGATGGACTTGGGGTCCACTGGATCATTCTGTTCCTATTCCCAATGTGCCACATTGATTGTATTTTCTTTCTCTGCTTTTTATTATTAGTGGTCTCTAACTGTAGCATGTGTGAGCCTGTGCTTTTGTTCTGACATCATTGTAATGGCAATTAAGTTTCAATTTGAAGTTTTGAAGGAAACAAACTCCATTCAAATCCTAGTGGGAATTAATAGGGTGAGCTTAAATGAATTGTAACCTGAGAGAATGGCTTTGGATCCTGGGCTTGTCAAGAAACATCTTCAAAAGTAAACTGAGGTCTTTCTTTCGGTCTCACCCATACTGGTCATAGAGGCCTTCCCAAGTGTTAGACTGTGCATCCTACCTGCCAGCTCTCCCAGGCTCCATTTGACACTGGGACTCCTGACTTCCCCTGCTTCCCCATAGACAGCTATTTTATTTAGGGTTTTATTGCTGTGAAGAGACACCAAGGCAACTCTGATAAAGGAAAACATTTAATTGGGGATGGCTTATAGTTTCAGAGCTTTAGTCCATTATCATCATCATTGTGGGGGGAAGCATGGTGGCATCCAAGCAGATATGGTATAGGAGAAGAAGCTGAGATTTCTACATTCAGATCAGCAGGCAGCAGGAAGAGAATTGCCACACTGAGCTTGGCTTGAGCATATGAGACCTCAAAGCACATCTCTAGTGACACACTTCTTCCATTAAAGCCACACCTACTTCAACAAGGATATGTGTTCTAATGGCATTCCCTATGACCCCACAGGGCCATTTTCTTCAAATTCTGACAAAAACATCACCTGACTGATTGTGAGGGGAGCAAGGCCTATTCTAAACTTGCCTGTCCTCTTCTGTCTTCTTTCTCCATCAGAGAACACACAGGAATGGTCCTTCAGCACCCAATCCCGGAGGCCTAGTATCATTAAGAGGATGGATTCAATTGACACCTTGTAGTGAAAAGGTTTGAAAGGTGAGGACTCATAACTGCTTTCCTCCTCAGTTCTGTGAGTAGAACAGTTTGTGACCTTTAAATGTTGAGTGAAGCCACAGATCTAAAATGCTAAGGAATCTAAAGCAGCCCACAGATAGCAGTCCCTCCCATGTACAGAGGACACAGAACTTACTATTCAGGCCTGCTCTTTGATTCCAATACCCGAGGCCCATCCTAGCATCCTGAGTAGGAGAAATAATAGATTTTTTGTGATTTTAGAGAAAAATTTGTTTTTCTATTTTAGGTATTCCCCCTCCGACTCTATACCTTTCCCTTTAAGCGGACACATAAGTCTGCCATTTAATAAAGCCCCAATAACAACCCTTCTTGAAAGGACAAGGCCTAATAATCACTTCCTGTTTAACATTCTGGTCATGTGACAGTGGAGGAGAATAAATCAGTTAAACAGCAAGATGCAGTGAAGCTAATTTTCATGTAAAAAGAGAATGATTGCTTTTTTTTTTTTTTAAGGAAGCCATTGTGTTTTTTTTTAAGCTGTTAAAACCCAAACATCCTTGTCTATCCGTTTATGAATTATTAATAAAAAAGAAGAAGGAGAAGAAGAGGCTTTTTTTTTTCTTTCTAAATATCATCTGCTAAGCTACCATGGCCTGAAGTGGCTCACGCTGGATCCTGATTTACATAGTCCCAGTTGGAAGTTAATGAAGACCGCTGAGCCACCTTTCAACATGCAGATAAACCTTCATGTATTTAAAAGCAGGGAATCTGGGCTTGTTCCTGGCAAATTATTCATCTCAGATCTGAAGTTTCTGACATCGCCTGCGTCAGATAAACTGTCACCCAAATTGCAAACTAATTAGTGATTCAAACATTTCCGAGCTGATTGATGACAGAATAATTTACGCTTGTTTCTCAGTTTCCAGCTGGCACGGGCTGCTGACTGGAGCCCTAATTAACGCGAGTACATCAGTCATGTTCTGCCAAGGCAGCACATACAATTAAAAGGCAGTTTAAATGGAATCTCACATGATGCAAATGTGAGGAAACAGCGCTTTAGGAAGAAATGACAACAAAACCTCACAAACCAAAACAGAATGGGGGGGGGAAAAGAACTCTTTTTTTTTTTCTCCTCTTTCTTTTTATTTTTCTTTTTTAATGGAGAACTAAATTGTCCTCTGCATTGAGCAGTTAACAAAACGAAGAAGAAAAAAAAAAAAAAACAGGAGAAGCCAGACTGGGCATACTAAATGTTTTTGTATTTAAAGCGTTTTATTGAGATGAGTGTTTACTGCTCTTTTTAGCACAAACAGTTTGGATCACTCTACCCCCTCCCCGCAGTGTTTCAATGGGAGAGATTCTGGGTAGGCCTTCTGGATTGTTCCAGGGCTCCTGTTTCCCTGGCACTTCTGCACTCCAGCCTGAGGGAATGCTTTCCTGTGTGTGGCCCTGTCCCCCTGCCCATCTCCTTCAGCACTTTGGTCTGGCTCATTTCTTTACTATTGCCTTGCATTATTTCTGTTACTCCTATTTTCAAGCTTTGGGGTAGATTTTCATTTTTAGAGTATTTTAGATCACAGAGTATAAATTTCCCCAGTCCCTGCCCTTCTCTCACTTGAGGCTCCAATATTTGTTCTTCTATAGAATGCCCTGGAGTTTCAAGAGTTTCAATCATCTAAGGTGGGACTTCTTTTTTTTTTTTTTTTAAAGATTGCCTTCTTTACCTTAGTAACTTACTGAGTGTCATCATACCTTCTTATGAAAGTTCATTGCTCCTTAGTGTTGAATCTAAATACCCTGTTGCCATCTACTGAAAACCAGTTTGGCAGTTACAATGGAGATACTGCAAATATCTATGTGTAGGTTTTGATCTGGACCAAAGCTTTAACTCCAGTAAATCCCAAGAAGAGTAATTACTTAGTCATTTAAAAAATATTGTGCATCTTTAAGATTTTCTTTTATGTATGTAAATGTTTGTCTGCATGCATGTATGTGTACCCCTGAGTGCCTGCTGCCACTGGAGGAAGGGTGTCAGGTACTCTGAAACTGGCAGTTGGTTGTATGTGGCCAATAGGGTTCTAGAACAAAACTTGGGTCCTCTGTAAGCAGTAAATGCTCTTAAACATTGAGTCTTCTCTCCAGTCTCAGTTTCAATTCATTAACAGACAAATGCTTGTCTAGCCCTCTAAGACTGTAGACTACTGAGGACAACACACATTTCCTGTAAAGCACAGTACATTAATGTTACCCTACATTATGATTTCTAGCTTCAAGGATTTTTCCTCATCCCTCATATTTCTTTGTTGTTTCATTAAACCCAGAATCTACAAGTCATTATTCTCATTCTCTTATAGCAATTGCCACCACAATTCACCCTGTGGCTACAATTATTGTGTTCTGGTTTTGGTTAAGAGGACATACTTACAAGTTAATGATGTTGCCCATGTCCACAGAGTCAAAACCAGGTAGGTCTCTCAAGGACAGGAGAGATTGCTTGTCTAAGCCAACCATTCTAAAAATAGACTTTAATTCTTCACATAGAGCTTGCCTCTATGCATACTACTATGGTTCAGTAGAAAGCCAAAACTCTGCAAGTCTACAGTCTGAAATGATTGGCAGACATTGAGTGTGTGTTAATACCAATAACTAAGTGATTGTTGACTGAATGGGCAGTGAGAAGGGAAAAGTATAATTGATGGCAAAATAGAGGAGGGAGATAAACCAGCTTTTACCTACATGGCATGAGGAAGTGACTGCATTAGAAGTTTACCTAGAAGCACATAGACTAAAGCAGGAGCATACTTTGGCTATAGAATTATTGTCTCTATTGCTTCTATCCATGCTCAAACACAATGGAAGGACAGTAGTATGAGAAGAAAGGGGGTGAGTGATAATTATAGGGCAGTACCTTAATATGTGGAAGTTGTTACTTGTAGAACTAGTAATTTCTTGATGAGTGAAGAGCTAAACACCTATTTGAGGCCCACATGTCATTTCTCTTTGCACAGAAGTCTTAAAGTGGCAATATAAGTCATCAGAAGTCACTTCTTTAGAGGAGCTCAGACATGAATGGATTCTCAAAGTGGTACATGCTGCACTCTGCCTACTCTCTTGTAGTGTGCAGAGAGCAGAGAACCTAGGGCAGAGGAAAAAGAGAGGGACATATTACTTTATTTATATTGCATATTATGTTATAATATGTTCATTGTTAGTGACTATGTAATAATATATACACATATATACTTGCATGTATGTGTACAATCACAGTTATGAGGTGACTTTATCATTAACTGACTGAATGTGCAAAGCATATATCACTGAGTGGTATAATTTTATGGAACCACTGCCGTACATGCTATCTATGATAAAAATACCACTTATTAATGCATGCCTACACAAATATATTTGGCTATGCTGAAATGTATAGAAAAACACAACAGGAGTGGGGAATGCATGCAGGGGAGTCTGTCCCAGCAGATCAACCTATCCAGAGTCTGCCAGCATCATAGTCCCTCCTTCAAAGCTTGGGCCCATCTCTGTCCTGGCCTGCATTCCAGGGCCCTGTTCAGAGCTTCCAGAGGCCAGGGGACTGTGTGCAGGGGAGCCTGTCCCTGAGGACTGGCCTATCCAGAGTCTGCCAGCATCCTGGTTCCACCTCCAGCCATGGTAGGAGATAAGCTTGGGCCTGTTTCTGGCCAGCCTTCTCATGCCCTGCTCAGAGCCTCCTGAGGACTAGGGGCTACTTGTAGGGTCACAAAGCCCAGCAGATCAGCTCATCCAGAATCTGCCAGCGCCCTAGTCCCACCTACACCCACTGGAAGAGGAAAGCCATGGGAGTATTGGACCTGCTTGCACCAACCAGAAGAAAACCTTGGACCTACCAGGAGAGGAAGAGACCCCACCGCTATGCACTGGAAGAAGGGATGAGTAGATAACAGAGTAAAAACACAGTCAACAACAGAAAGATCAATATGTTGCCCCCAGAGTCTAGGGATTCCACACCAGCAAGACCTGAACATCTCAACATAGATGAAGCAGATGAGAATGATTCTTAAAAAAAACTTCATAAAGGTGATAGAGACCATAAAAGAGGAAATAAGAAAATCCTTTAAAGAAATGGAAGAAAACACAAACCAAAAATTGAAGAAACAATTCAAACAGCGTAAGGTTTTAAAGGTGAAATAGAGACAATTAAAAAAAAAATACAGTCTTAGGGAATGCTGGAAATAGAAAAGCTGGGTAAACAATCAGTAACTATAGATGCAAGCATACCCAATAGAATACAAGAGATGGAAGAGAGGATCTCAGGGATTAAAGACACACTAGGAGAAATAGATTCACCCACCAAAGAAAATCTTAAGTTCAACAAATCCCTAACATAAAATATCCAGGAAATATGAGACACCATGAAAAGGCCAAACCTAAGAATAATAGGTGTATAAGAAGGTGAAGAAACTACACTCAAAGATGCAGAAAATATATTCAACAAAATCATAGTAAAAAACTTTACCAACCTAAAGAAAGATGTGCCAATGAAAGTTAAAGAAGCTTACAGAACACCAAATAGAGTGGACCAAAAAAAGAAAGTTCCTTTGACACATAATAATAAAAACACCAAAAAAAAAAAAAAAAAAAAAAAAAAAAAAACAGAATAAAGAAAATTAAAAGCAGCAAAGGAAAAAGGCCAAGTAACATATAAAGGCAAACCTATCAGAATTACACCTGACTTTTCCATGGAAACTCTGAAGACTAGAAGGTCCTGGATAGATATTCTACCAACAGTAGACTACGATACCCAGCAAAGCTTTCAATCACTATAGATGGAAATACCAAGATATTCCATGACAAAACCAGATTTAAACAATACACATAAACTAATCCAGTCCTACAGAAAGTTCTGGAAGGAAAATTTCAACCCAAGTAAATTAACTACACCAACAAATACATGGGCAATTGTAAGAAGTACGGTTTTTCCGCCTGCTGCCGCTGGTCTTGTCCCGCCACCATGCCAGCCCCAATAACAAACAGAGACTCTGTATTTGATATAATTCTGTTGGCCCATTACTAGTTTCTTATTGGCTAGCTCTGTCTTAATTATTAACCCATTTCTATGTATTTCCATGTGGTCTTACCGAGAGCGGAGGAATGGCAGTTCTGTTCTCTCCAGGCTCTCCATCTTGACTCCTTCCTACTTCCTCTTTCCTCCTCATCTCCTAGTCCCTCCTATTTCCTTTCCTATTGGCCTACAGTGCTTTATTAATTAACCAGTATGAGAACATATACAGAATGACATCTCCCATCAGGCAATAGACAGTCCTAATTTACCAACAGCCAAAAGAAAAATGGGGGGAAATGCACACATAACACCAACACCAAATCCAAAATAAACAAGAATAAACAATAGATGGTCATTAATATCCATCAATATTAATGGTCTTAAATTGCCTATAAAAAGACAGAGACTAACAGAATGGATATGAAGGCAGAATCCATCCTTCTGCTGTATACAAGAAACACACATTAACTTCAAAGACAGATGTTACAAGATTTTCTAATTAAATGGACCCAAGAAACAAGCAGGTGTATCAATCCTAATATGTAACAAATTAGATTGTAAACTGAAATCTATCAAAAGAGATGAAGAAGGTCATTTCTTATTCATCATAGGAGAAATCCATCAAGATGAAGTCTCAATTCTGAACATCTATGCCTCAAATAAAAAGGCACCCATAAAAGAAACATTACTAAAATTCAAGTCACTCATAAACCCTCACACACTTACAGTGGGAGATTTCAACACCCCACTCTCAACACTAGACAGATCCACCAGACAGAAACTTAACAAACAAACAGAAATTATGACCCAATTAGGTTTAACAGACCTTTGTAGAACATGCCATTCAAACACAAAAGAATATACCTTCTTTTCAGCTCTATACGGAACCTTCTCTAAAATTGACCACATACTTGGCAATATAGCAAACCTCAATAGGTACAAAAAAATTGGAATAATTTCCTGTATCTTATCAGATCTCCCATGTTTTAAAAGTAGAATTCAACAACAAAAATTGCAGAAAACCCTACAGACTCATGGAAACTGAACAAGGTGCAATTGCACCATTCCTGGGTCAAGGAGGAAATAAAGAAATAAAAGACTTCCTAGAATTCAAAGAGAATGAAGATACAACATGCCCAAACTTATGGGACACTTTGAAAGCAGTACTAAGAGGAAAGTTCGTAGCACTAAATACCCACATGAAGAAATTAGAGAATAGTCACATTAGAGAATTAACAGCACGACTGAAAGCTCTAGAACAAAAAGAAGCAAACTGATCCCCATAGTAGTAGACTCCAATTGAGGGCTGATATCAATAAAGTGGGAACTAGGAAAACAATACAAAGAATCAATGTAACACAGAGTTAGTTCTTTGAGAAAATCAAGGAGATAGACAAACCCTTATCTAAACTAACCAAAAGGCAGAGAGAGACCATGCAAATTTACAAGATCAGAAATGAAAAGGGGGACATAACAACAGACACTGAGGAAATACAGAGAATCTTCAGGTCATACTTTGAAAACCTGTCCTCCACAAAATTCAAAAATTTAACGGAAATGAACAATTTTCTGGATAGATATCACTTACTAAAATTAAATCAAGTACAAATAAGCAATTTAAATAGACCTACAACCCCAATGAAATAAAAGCAGTCATCAAAAGTTTATCAACCAAAAAAAAAAAAAAAAAAAAAAAAAAAAAAACAAACCCAGGGCAAGATGGTTTCAGTGCAGAATTATTTTACCAGGAATTCAAAGAACAGCTAATATCAATACTCCTCAAAGTATTGCAATAGAAGCAGAAGGGTCATTGCCAAACTCTTTATACTAGGCTACAATTACCTTAGTACCCAAGCCACACAAAGACACAATTAAGAAAGACAATTACAGACCAATATCCCTCATGAATATTGATGCAAAAATACTCAATAAAATACTGGCAAATCGAATCTAAGAACACATCAGAGAATTAATCCACCATAACCAAGTAGGCTTCATCCCAAGGATGCAGGGATGATTCAACATAGGGAAATCCATCAATGTAATCTACCATATAAACAAACTGAAAAAAAAAAAAAACCACATGATCATTTTACTAGATGCTGAAAAAGCCTTTGACAAAATCCAATACCCATTCATGTTTAAGGTATTAGCGAGATCAGGGATAACAGGAACATACCTAAACATAATAAAAGCAATATACAGCAAACCAACTAAATGGAGAGAAATTCAATGTGATACCTCCAAAATAAGACAAGGCTGTCCACTCTATATCTCTTCAATATTTTACTTGAAGTTCTAGCTAAAGCAACAAAAAATCAAAGCAAGATCCAGGGGATACACATTTGAAAGGAAGAAGTCAAACTTTCATTATTTGCACATGATATGATAGTTTACGTAAGTGACCCGAAAAACTCTACCAGGGGATTCCTATAGCTGAGAAACACCTTCACCAAGGTGGCAGGATACAAGATTAACAAAAAAAAAAAAAAAAAAAAAAAAAAAAAAAAATCAGTAGCCCTACAGATGATAAAGGGGCTAAGAAAGAAATCAGAGAAACAGCCACACACAACATAAAATATCTTAGGCTAATGCTAATCAAACAAATGAAATATCTATATAATAAGAACTTTTAGTCTATAAAGAAAGAAATAAAGAAAATACCAGAAAATGGAAAGATCTCCCCTGTTCTTAGATAGGTAAGATCAATATAGTAAAAATGGCATTCTTGCCAAAAGCAATCTATAGATTCAATGCAATCCCCATCAAAACACCAGCACAATTCTTCACAGACCTTGAAAGAAAACGCCTCAACTCTATATGGAAAAACAAAAGACAAGGATAGCCAAAATGACCCTGTATACTAAAGGAACTTCTGGAGTCATCACCATCCCTGACTTCAAGCTTTATTACAGAGCTATAGTCCTGAAAACAACTTAGTATTGGCGCAAAAATTAGACAGGAAACCAATGGAATCGAATTGAAAACCCTGATATTAACCACATATCTATGAACACCTGATTTTTGACAAAGTGGCTAAAATTATACAATGCTAAAAATAAAGTATCTTCAACAAATGGTGCTGACATAACTGGATGCTGACTTGTAGAAGACTTCATATAGATCCATATCTATCACCATGCACAAAACATAAGTCCAAATGGATCAAAGACCTCAACATAAATCTAGCCACACTTAGCCTCTTAGAAGAGAAAGTGGGAGGTACCCTTAAATGAACTGGTACAGAAGACTGCTTCCTGAACATAATACCAGACACTGAGATAGTCATTTGATAAATGGGACCTCCTGAAATTGAAAAGGCAAAGGACACAGTCAACAAGACAAAATGCAGCCCACAGAATGGGGAAAGGTATTCACCAACCCCACATCTGACAGAAGGCTAATTTCCAAAATATACAAAGAACTAAAGAAGTTAGTTACCAAATAATCCAATGAAAAAAGTGAGGTACAGAACTAAATAAATAATTTTTAATAGAGGAATCTAAAATGGCTAAAAGACACTTAAGAAAATGTTCAATACCCTTAGCCATCAGGGAAATGCAAATCAAAACAACTCTGAAATACCATCTTACTACTGTCAGAATGGCTAAAATCAAAAACATCAAAGACAGCTTATGCTGGAGAGGATGTGGAGAAAGGGGTACTATCCTCCACTACTAGAGTGCAAACTTGTACAGCCACTTTGAAAATCAGTTTGGTGGTTCTTCAGGAAAATGGGAATTGGTCTACCTCAAGATCCAGTAACTCCACTCTTAGGCATATACCCAAAAGATGCACATTCATATAACAAGTACATCTGTTCAACCATGTTCATAGTAGCATTATCTGTAATAGGTAGAACCTGGAAACAACCTCCAACTAAAGAATGCTTGGAGAAAATGTGGTACATTTACACAATGGAGTACTACACAATGGAATCCTGAAATTTGCAAGGAAATGGATGGAACTAGAAGAAACCATCCTGAGTAAGGTAACCCAGTCACAAAAAAGACAAACATGGCATGTACTCACTCACATATGAATATTAGACATAGAGCAAAGATTACCAGCCTACAATCCACACTGCTAGAAAAGTTAGGATACAAGGAGGACTCTAAGGGAGACATACATGGTCCCTGGAGAAGGGGGAAAGGGACAAGATCTTCCAAGAAAATTGGGAGCATGGAGGGAGGGGTGATGGAGTTAGGAGGAAGACTGGAGAGGTGGGCATAAGGGAGCAGGAAGATTGAGTTGGGGAAAGAATAGAGGAACAAGTAAAGGGATACCATAATAGAGGGAGCCAGCTTTAAGAGAAATCTGGCACTAGGGAAATGAGCAGAGATCTATAAGGATTACCACAACTAACAATTTAACAATAGTGGAGAGGTAACCTTAAATGCCCTTCTCCAATAATGAAATTGGTGACTACCTTATATGCTAGAGTCTTCATCTAGTAGCTGATCGAAGGAGAAACAGACACCTACAGGTAAACACTGAGCTGAACTCTTGCAATCCAGTTGCATAGAGGGAGGAGTGATGAGCAGAGGGTTCAGGATGGAGAAACCCACAGAAACTGCTGTCCTGAACAAGGGGTAGCTCATGGGCTCCAGTCTGACTTCTGGACTGACCCAGACTCCCTGAACTTGGGTGTTAGTTAGGAGGACTAGGCAGTCTATGGGGTCTGTGGTAATGGATCAGAATTTATCCCTAGTATACAAATGGACTTTAGAAGCCCATTCCACATAGAGGGATATACTCCCAGTCTAGACACATGGGGAAGGGTCTGGGCCCTGAGCCAAATGACATGACAGAGTTTGAAGATCCCCTATGGAAGGCCTCACCCTCCCTGAGGAGCAAAAAAGAGGATAGGACACATGTTGGTTGGGGGAATACGGGATGACAGAAGGGTGCAGGAATTGGGACTGACAGGTAAAACTAGCTTGTTTCAAATTTAAATTAAAATTATCAACAAAAATAAATTTCATAAATATAAATGAAATAATGCATGTCAATGATGGGACTGTGTGTCCTGTTTGCAATTGCATTATTATTATTTTATTTTTCTTTTTGTCATAATGTTTCATTTTGTATCCTTCATTGGCTTGGAACTCACTATTTAGACCAGTCAGTCCTGGAATTCACTCTATTGTCCAAACTGGCTTAGAATTCACAAATATATAATTATCTTTCCATTAATAGCTTGAATGTGGAGATCAGAGGACAGCTAATGGGAGCTAGTCATCACCTTCTACCATGTGGGTCCCAGAGATTGAACTCAGGTCCTCAGTCTTGGCAGCAATTGCCTTTCCCACTAAGTTATCTAGTTGTCCCCACAAGTGCTTTTAAATTCATCATCATGGTTTTTATATTTCTCTATATAGACACAGCTAATTCATTTTTAAGTCTTGCAAATGTTTACCAATACAAACTGTCCTCTATTCTATGATGCAGTCTCCTGCTGGGGAAAGCTGTCTCCATTCTTTACTATGAATGGTGTACCAGTGATCTTTGGTCTGTCTCTTTAAGCTCTTCCATGGGAAGTCCTTTAGATTACACATCTGGATAGGGAAGTGATGTGCTGTGAGATATGCATACCCCAAGTTGACCATGAGCTGCCAAATGGTTTCCTCAGTGGTCCTTCATGGGAAGCATGTTCCTACTATTTTTTTTTTTTAACAATTTGACACTTTAATGTCTTAGGGGGTCAAGTGGATCTCTTGTTTTATGTTTCTTTCCCAGGTTATTAGTGATGTAGTATAGAGTAGTATAGATTACAGGTTTGTCACCATTCCCCCACACCAACTTTAAGTTGAGCATAAGCTTTCTTCTTCTTCTCCTCCTTCTTCTCCTTCTTCTTCTTGTTATTATTTATTTTACATGTCAATCCCAGTTCCCTCTCCCTCCCTCTTACCCTCTCTGCTCTCTCACATGCACCCTGACCACCCTCCCCTCTCATCCCCCTACCCCAGTTCCACATGTAGAGCTATGCCATCCAGGTGGGGTCATGTAAATCTGTCAAGTCATTTGAAGTAGGGACTAGGACTTCTCTCCTGTCTCTAGGTTAAGGCAGTATCCCTCCATGGGTGATGTGTCGGCAAGGTCCTTTTGTGCACCAGGAATAAATACATCCTGGTTCCACTGTCTGAGGTCCCTTAGACAGCTCAGGCCTTTTAGCTGAGATCATGTTCAGGGGGGCCTGAGTCAGTCCCATGCTGGATTCCCAGCTATCAGTCTGGGGGCGTTAGCTCCCTCCTTGTTCAGGTCAGCTGTCTCTATGTGTTTCTGTAGACTGGCCTTGCTCTCTCTCTCTGCATCTGGATTCTAGTTTGGCTCAGTGTTTAGTTGTGGGTGGTTGCTCCTGTTTCCAACAGGTACTAGATGAGGGCTCCATGATGGTGGATAAGTTAATTTTTGATCCCACTATCAGGGAAGGGCATATATGGTAACATTTCCATGGTTGCTCAGATTGTTAGTTGGAGTCAGTCTTGTAGGTTTCTAGACATTTCTTTAGGTTCAGTTTTCTCTTCAATCCTATAATGGCACCCTCTTTTATGTTCTCTCTCTCTCCCTCTCTCTTTCTCCTTCTCTCTTCTGTCTTCTATTCCTACCCTGACTCAATCTTCCTAGTCGCACGTGCTTTCATCTCCTCCCCTTCTCTCTCTCCTAGTTTGAGTATGAGCTTTCTTTAAAGAGTTCAGACATGACTAATTTATAAGCAAACTCATGAAATATTTTTTATCTGAGAATTGTTTTTGAGTCCTTTTATCAGTGATTTATTATTTATTATTTATTTATTTATTTTTATTTATTTTATATAACCAAGTCCATTTAAATGAAAACAAACATTCATAGACGATATTTGGGAATTTGGGCATTGTTCTTTCCAAACTACTTCCTGCTCGTAAGGGACGCTGTCATGGGGGATTCTAAGAAGATGCAGAAATCCTGGCTGTAGTCTATAAGACTGCTTTGTCCAGCTGTTTTGTATGTAGGATCACCTGGTACTCTGTTTCAGGCGGTCTGGCTTGACCAAACCACATTAGTCTGGAAGGAATCCACATCTTTCCATTTTCTGTGGAAACAAATACCTATTTTTTAATTTCATTCAAACTCAACAGATCAATTAATGAATGAAATGTGCTTTATTGCTTTAGAACAAACATCAACAAATTTGTTTATAAAGGATCAAATAGTCCTTAATTAATTTCTTTAGGTAAAATTGTAACTACTGTTCTCTGTTAGTAACAGTAGGCAGCATGTACCAGTTGAGCAGGCTGAGTTCCAGTAAGAGTTATTTCGAAAAAGTAATCTGTGAGTTAGATTGGTTTAGAGCCTTAGTTCAGGCTACAATAAAGCACCTTAGCAAGGTAAGTCATTAAGAAAATGAAGGTGTTTTAGTGTTTTAGTTTATGGTTTTATCTGCTATGCTAGAGAAATGAGTAAGCATGAGAAGAAAGGATTTGCCTGCCTATCTGTTGACAGAATCTACCTTTGTGGTAACTAATCCTGTCCTGCAAGACCCAACCACTCCCACTATTGTGGGGTATTCACTAGAGAAGACTGCTCAGACATTGCTTTAAGACAATAGAAAGTCTTTATTATCCAGCCCCATGACTACACTGGGTGTTAGGATCCCCAGGTACCACAGAGTCTTCCTGAGGGTGAACATAAATTTTTAGCACCAAAATATACTTCAGTCAATAAGAAGCCAGAAGCAGAACTATAGTAGCCAAAATGCAACACTAGTATATTTAGAGACTTTCCCAGAACTATAGACTTTGATGGATTAGATCTTTGTTTTCATTTTGGCAGGTGGTCCTGTCTACATGCTGAGTTTTATAGTCTGAATGGTATTTTCATAATGGAGTTAGTTGAGCTAAGGTCTGGGGCCTCATTACACTCAAGACAGGCAAAGAAGAATATTCAAAATTAAGTGAGGTTAGATGCAAAATGAATAACAAAACAAACAACTCTTGACCTTGAAATCATAGTACATTACTTTACAACAAAATCACTCTGAAATCTCATTCATTTATTTTCAAGCTATTGTATACGGAGTACATTCCCCCTCATTCTTACCATATGCCTTTCCTTCTGCTGTCTCCCTTATTTTAGAGAGCTTTTTACATGCATGACTCGTGTGTGTGTGTGTGTGTGTGTGTGTGTGAGTGTGTGTGTGTGTGTATGTGTGTGTGTGTGTGTAGAGGAAGCTTTAATTCTTTTGTTGCTATTACAAAAAGCCCGACAAAAACAATTTAAGGAAGAGAAGGTTTATTTTGGTTGGCAGGAAAGTCATGGAGTCAAGAACTTGGGGCACTAGGTGGTCACATTTCAAATACAGTTGAGAATAAGAGAGCAATGCTTGCTTATGTGTATCTGGTTTTCTCTTTTTATTCAGTCTGGGACCCAACCCCATGGAATGGTGCTACCCACATTAAGGGAATTTCTTTCTACTTAAATTAACCTAATCTGGATAAAACCCCCATACCAGACTAGATTTGTTTCCACAGTAGTTCTAAAACCTGTCAAGTTGACAATCACTGTGAACCATCAGAAGTCTACTGTGGGTCAACTTGACACTCTAAGATCACTTCAGAACCATAACCTTTCACCCTGTCCACACAGGCTCATGGTCACCTCATAATGCAGGGTCTCCAGGACAAATTCCAAAGTGTTTGAAGTCTTTAACATTTCCAGCCCTGTTCAAACATTAAGTGCAAAGCCTCTTCTGAGTCTGTGGCAGTCTCTACAAAGTGAGCTCCTCTAGCATCAGAAAATAAGTGACTACTGTCTAACATAAAATGGCACAGAGCATACTTTCCAGTCCCCAAAGGGAAAACTGGGAGCATAGTAAAGAGTGATTGGACCAAAGGAAGACCAAAACCGAGCCAAGAAAATGCCATATTCTATATCCCTATGACCAGAACTGTGCATTCCAAATAAACACAGTCATACCAAATAGATAGAAGAGTCAAATATTAATGTTTGCTGATAATAATTTATAAGAAATTTATTACAAAGCAGTTATTAGTGTTACATTTATTTTACTATTATTTGAACACAAAAGCAAATTTGAATACTAATAGGGTAGAGATGCTTGCTTATTTTTACAGAGAGAATTAAATCTTGGACAAATATTGGATATTGAAAGATATAGAACAACTTCAACATTTTCAGTTGCTCAATATTTTTGTTTTAGTACTGTCAATACCAAGAAAGCTACTTCAATAGATGGTACTAAATGACAGAATATGCTTGAGGGGATTTCACAGATTGTTGGGAAATTTGTCCTATTCTTAAATCAAAATGTATTTAATATTTTTTTTGGTGTGTGAAACTCATCAGCAGCTGAAACAGAAATTTTAAGAATAAAGCAATCTAACAATCCAATCAAAAAAAAAAAAAAAAAAAAAAAAAGACTCATGAGCAATCATAGGTAAATACTTAAAGTCTTCATTTTATATATCTATATATCGTTATGTTTCTATCAGAGCAGTCACTTTGTATATAGCTAAAATAACACAATTCATAACATATATTAGTGTAAAATATGAGGCCTAGTGTTCCAGGCAATACTGGTGTTAGAAGGAGTGTGTGACATCAGAACCAAAGCTTCAATGAAGTCTTAGGATGCAATCCAGGTGAGGTCTTTCAGAAATACCTCAAATTTACTACATATTTTATTTTGAATTATTTTTTGGTTGTTCCACATTCAGGAACTTTTATTCTTACCAAGTATTTCGTGTCCCCCAAATTCAGTTATGTGGTCTGCACAGGGATGTGATGTTCTGGGATATTTGATCACACTGTATGAAAAGTACCTTCTGATTGGTTTAATAAAGAGCTGAATAGCCATAGCAATGCAGGGGAGAATAGGCAGGACTTCCAGGGAAAGAAAGGAATGAGAGAAGAATCCAGGTATTGAGAGACACCAGCAATATACTGAGGAAATCAGACATACATTATGGAGAAAAGATAACAAACCACCTGGCAGAATATAGATTAATAGAAACAGGCTAATTAAGTTATAAGAGCTATTTGGGAACAAGCCTAAGCTAAGGGCAAAGCTTTTATAATTAGTAATATGTGTCCATGTTCCCAGGTGTTGGTGGTACACACCTTTAATCCCAGCACTCTGAAGGCAGAGGCCAGTGGATCTCTGTGAGACTGAGGCCAGCCTGGTCTACAGAGTGAGTTCCAGGACAGGCTCCAAAGCAATATAGAGAAACCCTGCCTTGAAAAAGCAAAAAGGAAAGGAAGAAAAAAAATTTCCATGTCATTACTCAGGAACTGACCATCCAAGAAATTCTGACAAGAAAGACTGACTACATTGAGACTTACAGTTTTAAAAACAGGGAACTGCATGACTACATTCTGCAACTAATAGGTGGTCAAAGATATAAATACTAAGTATAAGGTGGTTAGGGAGATTTCCTATTCCAACTAGGGAGAAGTTCTGGGATACGAAAACTCCATGTCTGTAGTTAACAAGACCATTGCAATTTGCAGAATATGGTTTATCTCTCAGTCCATCTAGGTCAAAGATGCCTGAAAAATATATGAACCATGTATGAAATTAAAAATATTGGCTTCTTGTAAATTTTAGAGAAATGTTGAAGTTAATCTTAATAATGTATCAGATGTATTTATCGCAACATGTATGCTTATGCAAGCATTTGCAGTGAGATATTCAATGTGGCTTGGCAATACTTTCAATGCCATATGGTCACCCGTGGCTATATGTGTTGGATGGCTTGGGTCTAATCCACATCAGTGCTCTAAGGTAGCCATAGACAGCACTTACAAACATTAGGGCCGGCCCTAGTAGGTGCCTATTGGTGCACAAGTCATCTCCTCCTGCACTTGTGTTTTCCGTTGTAAGAAAAAAAAGCATATTTCCCTCATTGTTTCATTTTTCAAGAAATATTCTAGTATTCATCATCTATTCAAATTGTAGACGCAGTGAATGAGACTTAAATTGGCTCAGCCTGCATCCCCAGAATCACAGTCTATGTAGAAGAAGGGGGGTACCTGCAGGGTGCACCTCCAGCTGGAGGAAGGCGGGGGACAGATGCTGAGAGTACAGCAAAGGGCCTTCTGAACATTCTATTTGAGAAGATGGTGTTGGGATAGTATCTACCTCCATGAGCCTTGACAGAAAGACAAAGACAAGAGTATTGATTTTTAGCTTGTTGTGGGCAGGGAGATTTAAAAACCATTTGGGTGGTTTATAGAAAATCCTGCAGCTTGGGGAGCAATGTCATGAAGCATGGCTTCTTCTAGTTCAACAATGGATGTGGTCACATGAGATGAAGACAAGGTAATGGCTGCTGCTGGCCCTTGCGAAAGAGGATGGAATATTTTTTCATTGCTCGAAACATAATAAAGTAGGCAGAATTCATGACATGTTTGTCAATTTTTATTCCCTAGAAATTCTACTCAATAGTATAAAAATATTGTCATAACCTACATGAGACTAAAAGAATCCATTTTAATTAAAGTATGCTTTTCTCAACAATGTCTGTCATGTCCACTGCGTGTTTGGCCAGATTTATATTTACAAAAGCAGGCCTTGTTGCAATTCATGACTGCTGCTTGCTTATTTTTGTCAGGACACTTTCTATTTAAAATCCTTGATTTTTTTTTTTAAAAATGAAAGCCAAGAGAAAACACGGAATTGGAAAGTTTCAGAAGTCAGTCCCATCCCAGAATAATAAGTCTACATGGGGAGGGGCTGACATGACTGATAGTTCATGACATTTGTTGTGTCATGAGGTTTGTCCTGGTAAAGAACATAACCTCTGTGGACTCCCATGGGTGGCTAGATTAGGGTGCCTTGGAACTTTGCATTCCTTTCTGTTGCAGCCAAATGAGGTAGGGCATAAGTGTAACCAGGAGACTGTGTGAGGATGGAAAAATTTAGCCTAACTCTCCACTGACTCCAGAAAGCTAGACCTTTAAATCCCAGACTCTGTCCCCTAGCAGTGATTAGGCAAAAGGTCACATTCTTGACTGTTTACGACAGGGCTGTTTAAGACAGCACCTGTGAGTGAGTGAACACAGGAAATGAGCCTTGTCACCCCACCCAGAAGCCCCAAAAAGCAGACTTCCTGGGCTAAAGGCGGCCTTGGATAGTTCAAATTGATTGGTCCGCACTGGATGCTATGAGATGATTGGTTTATGATGTGTGGGCTTTGTTGTAACCCTATAAAAGCTGTCTCAGTCCTATACCCAGGGTGCTCCAGTCCTCTACCCCTACGTGGAGTATGGCTACGGACCCCAGTACACTTGGAATATAAAAGACCTCATGCTTTTGCATCAAGACCACTTCTCATGAGTGATTGGGAGGGGGGGGCTTTCCTGAGTAGGGGCTTGAGGGTCCACACACTCTGTGGGTCTTTCAACTGATACAGTGTAACCTTGGGTAGCCTCTTTTGCTTCAGTCTCAGCCACCAGTTTAGGCATCCTGCCTGAGTTTCTGTGGTTTTGTTTTTAGGTTCACCTTCATGGGTGAGTGGGGGGGGGGGGGATCCCTGTGATTCTCAAGAAGCTTGTTTGTCCAAGAGGACAAGGCTGATGAAGCAGCTTCCCTCAGAGGCAGCCACAACACAAGGATGTGAGAGGACCAGTGGTGGCAACCATCAGTGCTTGGCCTCTGGCTCACAGCTCACATCACCAGCACACTCACTGAGGGAACTCAGGCAGCCGTAGACTGTGCAATGCTGATCCTGTTGTCTGAGCAACTCTCCCTCCATGGAATGTATGTTAGGAATGTGGACTTTGTGAGCAACAAAATGTAAAATGATAAAGTTAGCTAGAGAAAGACATAAAACCTTGGCTCAACTTCAGGGGCAAGAACAGGTCTTGAGCGGAAGGAATAGCTCTTTCAAAGAACTCTTCTTCGGAGCCAATTACCTGCCTCCTACCTGTATATCCATACCTTCCTGTTGAGCTTTGTCCGGTGCTCTTGACTTCCTACCAGGGACCTTTTAATAACACCCATTAAGCCAGCTACTGCCAGCCTTTCCCAGGGACAGCTGCCTCTGCAGATCTCTGTGTGGCTTTCTCTACTCCACACCTAGCAGCAACATTCTGCAGTCTTTGTCAGTGCTCAGAAACCTGCTTTTCATTGATGCCATTACTCTGAGAATACAATTTGTAAAGGATATTTCTGTGTTTACCTTAGATGCTATAATTTTTTAAAAAATGTTTTACAAGAGCCAGGGCATACCTGTAATCTTAGCACTTGAGGATGAAATCAGGAGAATCAGAAGTTCGAGGTCATTTTTTGCTACACACCGAGTTCTAGGAAGGCATGGGAAATTCAAGGCGTCATTAGAAACAAGCAAATGAATTTAAAAAAAAAAAAAAAACAGTAAGAACATACAGCATTTTGAAAGTTATATTTTTAATTGTATTTTATTTAACTATATCCAGTAAAGCCACAGCATGTCTTTCTGACTAAAAAACACATTTGAACTTTTAATGGTCACAGACGGAAGAATAAATTAAATAGTTACTTGCCACGAGTGCTTCTGGAAGGAGGAAATGCACCTGACTTCATTTCACAAACATGGTCATCGCATGAAAGCAGATTTCACTCTTTTCGTAATAGGAAATAGAAGCTACTTCACACAGAAAGAGGCAGAAACAAATAAATGAAGGAATGAATTAGCCTAAAAATAAATCCATGGTATCATTAATGGCCAGACTGACAGAGAAGACTGAAGTATCCTGGTGACTTATCATCATTTGGGCAATTTCTATACTTTCATAATACACCATGACTAAGACAGGCACTTAGATTATAAGGGGAACTTCTGTGATACCTCTGGTGTGAACATTGGCTGTGGAATAGTGGCACCAGGAGCCTGATGACCTTGGAGAACTCTTTATGTCCCTTTTCAATGACAATGCCACACACCAGCAGACAATGACAGCTTGGAAGGTGTACCACACAAAAGGCTGCCATGCAAAGTAAACTAAAATATAATTAACTAAATGTAAAAGAATTGTTCCTGAGTAGTTATATGCAAAATAAACAAGGGCTCTCACTTTGTCTTCCTTCCACCCAGTATGTATTTGTAGACACTACTGAAGTGTCTGCCTGCATACTGTCTTGCAGAGATGGGAGTCAGTTCGGCCTCGAGAGGGCTTTAAGTGTTTATCACTGTGATGATAGGCTAGCACACTTGAAGAAGTAGTTTGTTAAAGAGACCCTGGTGGCTGGAAAGAGTGGATGAACATGCTGTCTGGGGCCCATCTGATCCATTCTCTCTGACCAGCTTTACAGTCCATAGATTGTGACCCTCTTGACTTGTGCGAGAGATATCCTGGGCATGGTAATAATGATGGAGGGACCTGCCACAAAGAGGCTAGGGCTAAGTTTTCCTTGACCTCTGCACCCTTTATTTGCACGCATCTCTCTGTCTCTGTCTCTCTTCTCCCCTCCAGAAGCACCCAAAAAGGTATTAGTAGGCAAGAAATAGACATTAAACTTAAATTTGCAACATGCCTACCAACAGAGGCTGCATGGAGGAACTTAAAGGACTTTGAAGCCAAGTTTCTTCTTCATCTATTCTATGTTCACACTAGAGACAGCCAGGAGGGTACTGCTACCATGCAATGCTTCTCCTGATAAATATATCTAGTCAAAAGTCTAACAATTATGCTAACAATTACAGAATTAATACCAGAATACGTTCATATTCTTCATCTACCAGGCCTCTGGATTTAGCTGAAATGCTTGAATGTGAACAGTCAATATAAAGAGATAGACATGGTACCCCTTCCTGCTCTCCCACTCCTGCTCTGTTTTTTGGCCTCTGATGCATCTCCTAGAATTCAAATCCAATATGAACATTTCTATTTCTATTTCTATTTGGTTAGAAAAGAAAATGGTTGTAAATTGTGTACAGCTGATGACTTTATATCCACATAAGTATGTGGATATAAGCTATGGGATATTTCTGGGCATTATGGAAAGGGGTATGAATGTCCTTTCTGTTCATGAACTTTGGGGATATTCTGATATCATTCCAGCTTGGTTTCATATGTCTTGGTGAAATGCATGAGATCATCAAATATGTTTAAAACCTTCACTAGAATTTTTTCAGTCAAAACCAGTTTTTAAACCTAAATTTGAAAACTTGAAAGGATTCTCAAATACAAAACCATCTGCCTGGTGTAGAGAAAGCAACACGGGCTTCGGCTGATGGATGCACTAGCTCTATGAGAGAGGGGAAGTGGTTTACTGTCTTTGATTTTCATTTTTCCCATTCATAAAACAGAAATAATATGCTCCTGTGATGTCCTATAGCCTTTGAATATATGTTACCCGACAAGGAAAAAACTTTTAAATGTAATTAAGTGAACAATCTTGAGGGAGTTATTTTTGTGGGACTAACAACTGAGCTCTCAGAGAGCAGAGGGGGAGTATCTGGTGACTGAGGAGCAGAGTGCTGGCTGATTTGAGCAAAGAAATTGTAGGTTAAGAGGTGACAATAACCATCAGAAGCTGCGAAGGACAAAGAACAGACCTCTTTGGAGAGTTCAGAAGGAACCAGCCCCTCCAGCACCATTTGTGCCCCCATGAGTCTCATTTTCTGGTTCCATGAATATAAGAAAAAAAGCTTTTATTTTTAAAACCACAAACTGTAAATTTTTTATGGCAGCAATAGCAAGGAAAGCAGCATTTATCCTATGCCATGCCTGAGATGACGATGATGATGGAGGCACACACTTTTTTGTGTAAACAGCAGGAACACCGTGTATAGTTTTATATGCAGGCTTAATAACTGTGCCATTGTCACTCTTCCTGCTGCATAAGACTTGCCTGCTTCAGAAAAATAAAGCTTGTGAATTAAACCAAGAGTGATGCTGGAAAAGGAAGACCTAAATAAATCGATGGCTTGCCAAAGATGACAAAGCTTTAAGTAATATACAATCAAATTTGACCTTCTGGAGAGGTCTACATCACGGAGAACTGGTTTTGTTACTGTCATGCTCTTCCCTCAAGATCATATTGTGGAGCCCACTCTTGTAAAGGCTGTAACCTGTCTGCAATAAGGTGAGGTTTAATGCATACTCCCTTCAGTAGTGGAGTTACTTTCTCAGTTGTTTGTGGCAGAGAATGATTTTTAAATGTGCTTCAGGTTTTTGTTGGGTGGCACGTGAGGTGAAGCCTATTCTTGTCTGATGAAAACTTTCCAGATGGCACCTTCCAGAACTAGCTGCCCATGTTCTGAGTTTGAAATGGAAAGCTGTGTCTGCACACTAGAGTGTGTGTTGTGCGTGTGAGTTCTCATTATGTACCTATAATTTGAAATCATATGAGAGTGGACATTTGAAGGGTATTAATACCTATTTGACAAGGCAAAAATATCTTCAGGGAACATTAGCTATTGGAATGAATTATGATATTCTCCATTATCAAGTGGGTAGCATGTAATCACATGCCTTGATTCCTCAAGATTGTTTAACCTTTGGCATATTTGTTTATGATTATATGCTTTGCAAGTCATCTTTGTTGGAATGCTATATTATGAAGGCATAGAATTATTGGTTCTTATGATGAAGGTGTATTTTCTCACCACGCATTGCAGAATAATCACACCATTCTTCACTCACTGAAAATTATTCTGATGTCCACTTCATGGATAGATTTATTTTCACATATTTATAAACATAACAAAGGAGCTACCCTTTTCAATCTTGATAATGACTAACTTATTAAATAGGAACTGGCTTGTAAAAATGGGAGGAAGATAAGGTTAATACATATTCTTCATCTAGTCTACAAAATTTCAAAGTTCAGTGTTTGCTTAAATGCTCTATGTAGCATTTCCAAGATTGAATGGTGTAAAAACTATATCCTGCTTTGTGATGTGACCATAAAGAATGCAGAGAAAGAATGAAGAGATGTTGAATTATTTTTTTTTCTTGAAGGCAATGTTTCTTCCATTTCATTTGGTGAGATTCCCCAAGTTAGGCCCTCTATTTCTTCCAAAAGCAGCCTTTTGTGAAGACAAATCTTCAAGAGCTGGAGAGATCACTCAGTGGGTAAAAGTGCTTGTTGTGTGTGTGATGGCTAATCCTGCTTATCTGCTTGACATAGCCAGTATGCTGGCTACTTTTATGTCAGCTTGACACACACTATAGTCATCTGAGGAAAGGGAGCCTCAGTTGAGAAAATGCCTCCATAATATCCAGCTATAGGCTATTGTGTCCAAGCTATAAGGAACAAGTCAATAAGTGGCACCCCACCATGGCCTCTTCATCTGCTCCTGCCTTCAAGTTCTTGCCCATTTGAGTTCCTGTCCTGACTTCCTTCAATGATGTCTATGATGTGGAAGTGTAAGTCAAGTAAACCCTTCCCTCCCCAATTCACTTTGGTTATGGTGTTTTATCACACTAAGACACCCCAGAAGAGGAAACCTCAATTGAAAAGCTACCTATAGCAGACAGGATGTTTTCTTCATTGATAATTGATGGAGGACTGTATAGCTAGCTGAGGGCAATGCCAATGATGAGAAGGTAGTTCTTTACTGTGGAAAAAGGGAGGACATTGCTCTGTGGTGTCTGCTTCAGTTCCCACCATTGGGTTCCTGTTGAAACTAACATATGGATTGGTACAATGAGAAAATCAGATTGCCTTCCTATTGTACATAGAATTCCTCCAGTTGTTTAAGAGTCTGAAAAGACTGTAAAGGTGAGTGATGAAGAAGTCTTCTCTCATGTGTGATTGCCTTTGAACTGAAACATTGGTTTTCTATTTCCATTGGATTCTGCCTTAGATAGGAATTCTATTCATGGCTCCCATGTCCTTTCAGTTTGATGACTAGAAGTCTTAGTATCCAAAACTATAAAACAGCCAGTTCTTCACAGTTTGTTTAACCTATAGTGGTACCTATATGATTATGGTATATGTATGTCTTATTGGTTCTGTTTCCCAGGGAACTTAACTACAAACACCTTTAAGATTTGTCAAGAGTGAGTGGAATTTCTGAGCCTCAATCTTGATTGATCTGATTGATTCTAGCTTCACCACCCTCATAGACACTCAGAATAGTATTTAACCAAATATCAGAACACTCCATTGTTCAATCAAGCTGACACATAAAAAAGCTGTTGTAGCTTTTACACCCCAGAACCACAAATTCAAGGAAGGATCAATAATTTCATTGAAGAGCCAAAGGAGTGCTATAGGGGGCTGCTGATATTTGTAGAGCTCAAAACACCTTCAGAAAAAGTTCACCAATATCACTGACATAACCCAAAAGGCAACTCCCAATGTCTTAGAACAGAAAGATCACAATAACTTCCATTTTGATTGGGGTAATTTGGAGAAGAAAGAAGTACCAGTATGAGGGAGCCACTATGAGCTTAGGGAGAAATGGTGCTGGGGAAATTCCCAGGAATCCACAAGGAAGATCCCTAGCTAAGACAACTAGAGATAGTAGAGAGGATGCTCAAAGTGGCTTTCCCCTGTAATCAGATTGGTGATTATCCCAACTATTATCATAGAATCTTCATCCAGTAATTGATGGGAAGCAGATGCAGAAATCCATAATTAAGCACCAGGCTGAGCTTCTGGAATCCAGTCAAAGAGAGGGAGGAGGGAATACATGAGCAAGGGAGGTCAAGATCATGAAGGAGAAATCTACAAAGACAGCTGAACAAAGCTTGTGGGAACTTGTCTAGACTGACAACTGTAGAGCCTCTATGGGATCAAACTATGCCCTCCATATGTGGTAGACAGCTGTGAAGCCTGGGGCTATCTGAGGGGCCCCTGGCAGTGAGACCAGGATCTATCCCTGGTGCATGACCCAGCATGTTGGAGCCTATTCCCTATGATGGGATACCATGCTCAGCCTTAATGCAGGGGGAGTGGCTTGCTCCTGCTCCAATTTAATGTCCCAGACTTTGTGGACTCCACATGGGGAGTCCTTACCTGTTGGGAGGATTGGATGGGGGTGGGAGGAAGAACTTTGGTTGGAATACAAAATGAAATTAAAAAATAAATCTAATAAAATTTTAAAAACTAGAATTAAAGATCACATTCCAAATTGCAAGAAGCTCTTTGACAAATTTGTAATTGTGAATAGTTACTTCAGGGATAACCAGTGTGTACAACTGGTTTAAATGTATGACAGTTACATTAAAGAAGACTTGGGAGCCACTGTCACTACATCTAGCTTTTCAATGCATCTGTGATTTCTCAGAACAATGGAAAAAACTTACAATGACCATCTGATAACTCTCTCTTTACAAACTAATGTATGTCTTTACTCTTGTTCCTAGTAAACAGACACCACTCCCATTATCACTGTCTCCGCACCCCACTGGAGACGTGGACCCCAGTGCTTACAGATCACCTATTAGATTTTGGATGAGAGGATTCTGAGGTAAGTCAGTATTCATTCACAAACCACTAATCTCACCTTAGTAGTGGCATTCCACAGAATAATAGTGGGACTGGGAATACCACTTTGACAAGATTGCCAAATCTCAGTTTAAATAGGACTAAAACTCCATGTGTAGAAAAGGAACAAAGAAGCATGCCTTTATACCTGCAATTACAAAGCAGTGATAGGAGTGGGTGTAAGTAACTGAACACAAATTCTTGATAGCATACTGAAGCCAGCATGGAAGTTAGCAAACACTAACCTGTCTGTTCTTCCTGTGTGGGGAAAGTCTTAAGATGACAGTGAGATGGCAGCCTGCCAAAAGGAGGGAGAAATGGATGAGCATAGATTCCCCACCCAGCATCTAAAAACAGTGCTCAGAATCCCACCCATCAACCCGAGGAGATGAATGACTGAAATCACATTACACCTATATTTTCTGATGTGGAAACTGTCAACATTACTGTCACTGACAATGTTCTAAGTGAGCTGGAAGGAGATTTTGGCGGTTCACAATCTGTTAGCTCATATTTCCAGAGCTCTGGGGAAATAGCCTTGATACTTCAGTATCCAATAACAGGATTGCCAGGGAGAAATCATGGTTAGAAGTGGAACTATTGATCCAGAAGTTTCAAAGTTCGGAAGAAAAAAAGGTGTCTGGTGTCAACAGACCTGGCCGAGACAGGAGAAGACAGGGTATTGCAGCATACTTGCTGTTTGATGTCTATTTCTTGAGCACTTCTGTAGGTCCAGCAGACATGGCAGCGAGCAAGCGAAGCCCCTACCCTGAAAGAGCTTGTATTAGTTTCTGTGTTTGCATGGGGATGCTGACAGGGAAGATGTGTAGTGAAAAATGAAAGACCCCTCACAACGAACTTATCCCAGGGAGGTTTTAATGGAATGGGGACTCCTTAGAAAAGGGAACAGGGATGTGCTTCTGATGGAAGACAATTGAGCCTGTGGCAGCTGCCATGTGTGAGTGCACTCTCTGTATTGCAGTTTGTAGATGACTTTACAGACAGCACTTGATTGGGTCACAGTGAGTCAGCAAGTGACAAACTCGATGAGCTAGTGGACTGCAGACAGTATTTTATTTGAGGAACCTAGGTTGAAGCAGACAGTTACTTTGAGATCACATTTAGATTTTTTGCATGTATATAGATAATGTCAGGGCCATGCCTTATATACAAGCACAGAATTTTATGACCATGTCTTTTACATGTAGTAGCTATGCTCTGTGAGGGGCAATAGAAAAAAAAACATCATTTTAAATATCTCTACCTAGTATATAAAAATATTCACAGTCTGAAAATACGTACTTCAGTATCCACAACACAAACAAACACAGTGTTTTATTTAACATTTACAACGCAATGCTCATAGGTATTATTTTGTTTAAAGGAGAAAATGGAAGCACTGACAATTACATCAAAGCAGCTTCAGAGATGGGATAAAGATGCATAGAAATCATGCAATTTTGTATTTGCCCTTCCCATCAAACATAGAGCTATTTGTGATACTGCTTAAGTATTTTAGGAGAAGAGACCTGTTTTCAAAAATATTAAGATTCATAGATAAAGAGTTATATCCTTTAGGTATGTATATTAAAGTAACAAAATATAAATGTGAGAAATGTCTTGACTCTGATTTGACAATAACTTTATTTTGTATTGTAATGAAGCTCAGCATCAGATACATAACACCTACATTTGATAAACTTCAGCAGAATATTGTTTCCTCCAATGCTTCCCAATTTGACTGAATAAATCATCTTCCTGAATGCTAATGTAGTGCAAAGTATTAGTTACCAAATTGCCAGTATATTAAAACTACAATCTGCTTTGAAAAGAGGGAAACCTATTTATACATTTTTTCTTTTTCCAGGCATTGAAAATGTCTCAGAACTCTTCTGAAGACACTCTAAAAGTTGTATACCATTAGGCTAATATCAAGGATAGTTCATTGTTCAAGAAAAAAATATTCCATAGGCACTGGTCTGTGACCCCAGATACTTGTGAGGCTCAGATATGAAGATCACAAGTTCAAGGTCAATTTCCCATTTACTTTCTTGAGTGGATCACTTCTTTCTAATTGTTTTTCATCTGTTTTCTTGTCATTATACTTTAAGAATCTCTATGAGTTGTTGATACATTTCCTCTACCTGATTTATTAAAATATTAAAGCCTCAGGAAGCTATCAACTCATTTATTTATCCTAATGTAAAAGGAGTGGTAACATCTTAAAGTCTTTATTCCATAGAAGAACAGAAGATAGTTCCATTTTAGTATGTGTCAAAAAGCAAGGTGAAATGATAGAGTTTCAGAATGTTTGAACAGGGAATCATAAAACCCTCTTGGAGATTATGCGAGTCAGTTTTATGATCTCCTTGCTTCTGGGATCAGCTGCTTCAAATCAATTGGAAGCAGGTCATTGAGGCCAATGAGGTGGCTCAACAGGTACTTGACATCAACCCTCATTGATCTCAAGCACCCACACTGTAGACGGAGAGAACTGACTCCTATGAGTTGTCCTCTGAACCCATGCATACATCATAATGTATGCATGTGCACACCCCACACACTAAAGAAATGTAATTAATATTTTTTTATAATTAAAGAGGACATTGGAAGCTGTCAGAGAAGTTTAAGTATCTCCTACTGCCACGATGAGAAAGCAAATGTGTCTAGCTTTCTTGCAGCACTAGCTCTTCTCTAGCTCATGACCATGCAAGTTCTAACATGCACTGAAGTAATCAAAGGACATGAAACTTCTTCATATTTTGCTCATGCTCAGCTAAATTCATATCTTCTTCCACACCTCTTAGTAGGTGTGGAGCCAGAGCCTAAAAAAGCTGGAACGAATTAGTCGCCCTAGCAATGATGAGCACGTCAATATCAAGGTGACATTCCTTCCAGCTCATGGTGATCTTCACAATCCCTGTCCCTGTCCCTGATGACTTTACCCTGGTGAACTCTGATTAAGGTGCCGAAGGAAATCTGGGAGTGAAAATAAAGTCATGTGAATAATAAGAAGAGACATCTGGTAGCACTACCTTAAATAATCCCGGCCATCAGCCTACAAGAGTGACATCACTGCACTCCATCCTGTTTTACAAAGAAGTGGACATACTAAATAGTTATGTGACTTATGCAGATCACATAGACAAACGACAGATGTGACCGACTTCAAAGTCCATTTTCTAAGCTTCACAGATTACGAAACATCAGTTCTGGCTGCAGGAGTTTTTTTCCAGGGGGTGCCTGCCCTTTAGACCCCATATAGAGTACTTAAATGTGGCTATTCATTTAGAGTAATTTATTTTTCTATGTGAAGAGTTTTAATTTTTCTGTCTAACCACTGTATATTAATTGTACTTAAAGAAAAACCATTTCATCATGGCAATTTTGTATGTCACAATGTAGTTTGATTTATTGGTGAAAATAGTGCCTGGTGTTGCTGCTGCAAGTGAAGGCTGCAGCAATGGTTTTCCTCTTCCTGCCCTTTGCCTGGGCTTTTAAGTACCTTGCTAGAATTTGTTGATTGATACTTGTCCTAAAGCAATTCACTTACCACTAGATAGTGAATTCCTCAAGAGCAGGACCTGTTTCATTTCTTTCCTTCACACATTCTTGTTACTGTTATCCTTTCTCCCATATTCCCTGGCTTTCTTTGACTAGGAAGGTTTTTGAAAACCACACAGATCTATGTCCTTTGTGTTGGCTGGTGTTTAAGCCCCCTAGATACCAACTTATTAGAAGCAGTCTATGTGACACTTCTCCATAGTTGAAAAAGCCTTGAAACCATGCCTTCTAAATCAGATTCTGTGTTCATCATTTTGGGCAGGGCCTACAGGTTCAACAAAGTAAAATTGCTTTATCTGTCCCTCCTTTCCCCTTCTCCAAAAGCCAATCTGAGGTCTCTCTAGCCCCAAGGGAATGGCAGTGGTTAGTAAGACAGGACCCTGTGCCTAGGGAAAGGACATAGAAATTAAGCTTAGTATTATTTAGCTCCCACCATGTGGCCATCAGCTGACCATATGGAAAAACAACCCAAGAAATGCAGGCATGGTATGTGTCTTCCATATCCCATAATCCCAAGGAACAAAAGTTCACTCAACAGCCACATACAAAGAAAGTTTGCTTCAGAGAATGAGCAAAAACAGCCTAAGTACCAGAGAGAGCACCCTTATCAATCTCACCAGTTTTGGGAAGAAAGACAAAAGAAGAGAAAGACAAGTTCTGTCCTTCGTAGTCAGATCATCATGAAGGCCCCATAGCAAATCTCAGACATGAGGACTATTTAGAAGAATGTGGTGGAGGTGTTTAGTCTTAGGGTTTGGGTTGTAGAAGGAGTGACACACGGACAAGGGTCAGAAAATGGTCAGACTTATCTTAGAAGAGCTGAGCAGGCAGCCCTGGTTTGGAATGAGAGAGACTGCCTGCGTAGGAAGGAAGTGGTGGACAGAGACAGGGTATCTATATGGTGGCTTCAGTTGAGGAACCAAAAGTTCAATAATGATGAGGGGCAAGGCATGGTCACAGTTGTGGAGCCTGGAGTAGGGGTGGGAGGCCGGACCAAAATCAAGAAAGGGTCAAGATTTCAGTTTTCAAAGGCAGCCTCTGTAGGTGACTGAATTGAGTGGCAGGTGTGAAGGAAGATGCTGAGTTTAAATCTTAACTAAGTGTAGGAAGTGGCAATTAGCTCTGTGAAGGACTATGAAAAGAAAAAATGGGAAAGAAAGAAGCACCATGGTTCAGCGGAAGGTCACAAATGCAAGGGGAAAACATTTTCAATGAGAATACAAGAATGAAGTATGGGAAGTAATACTAATAATAATAATAATTTCTGGCTCAATTTGCCAACAAATATTTGTGAAAGTAAGCTAGGAAGAAAGTACAGGAAGGAAATGCTAATTGATTCTTTCCCAGAAGAAAAATGGTGCTCAATGTAAAGTATTTCACAGGGCTGAACGACTGATTTGAAGTTATATGTTTGGGGAAAGTTGGAATGTTGCAGGTCCACAGTCAAATTATCTTAGTCTCTAAAGAGCCATTTATTGAGCACCTCTGTGGGTGCCCTGACATCCTTATGGCGATTAGGCAAACCTTAGCTTTCTAACTCAAAAGCAGAGATGTCCTTGCTTTGTTGTAACTTACCTACTTGATATATCTGCCAATGTATTTTAGCAGTGTCTGGATTTATAGCTTTCTTTCTTCTATTACTGTAAAACAAAATCATAAACTATGAGAACATTGAAACATGGTATTAGCCATGGACACTCCCATTGGACTCTTGGATCATGTCACTCATATCTGAATCTAGAGTAAACTATCTTATTTTCTTTTGCATGAGAACCATGGTTTTACACAGACAAAATGAACTACATGTGGTGTAAGAGGAGAAAGGAAATAACACTCAGAGGTCAGAGTCAGTGGAAGACTGATTTAGACACAGGATGCTTGGCAGTTGAAAAGTTCCTGATTTGTTTGGGGTTTTTGTTTGTGTTTGCCTTTCAATGTTTTCTTACAGACATGGCCTAGTGGGAATGCATTGCTGTCACATCACATGAAAGACAACTGGGAACAAAGTCAGGATTTCCAAACTTGCATGCTAGTCATATGAAGAATACAGCAACGTCAGTCACCACAAGTAGCCATGGCTTCTGGGCTGCCTAGGTATCCTCAGGAATTATGGCAGGCATTTGGTTTAGGAATTGTGATAAAACGAAAGAAATATATCATCCCATTGGTGAATGAACCCTTTCTCTTTCTGGCAATGGTGTAGACAATGTTTGAAAGTACAACAGTCTCATGGTGCGATTTTGAGAGTGTGTTCAAAGAAACAAGTTCTACTCTCTAGTGTTACATTTTAAAAATCTTCCCACAAGGTTCATGCATGACTAAGGGCACTATTTTCAACCACTTCCCTGCTATTTTTATGATTGCCTAATTATCTTTCATTCCAAAAAAAATTGAAGTGTGGATGGGAGAGCTTGATAGTATTATAGGAATTATTATATTGATTTTGTCTAATTCATAGTAAAGAAACTACTGGTTCTTATGTCTTAAGAACTATTTCTAAGTTAAAAATGTAATAATTCATCAAATCTCCCATAGTTAGCCTTGCCTGCCTTCAATGGAATCAGAAATGTACACTACTAGCCTATAGGGAAGGAAATTCATCTATCACAAAGTCTATCTGAAAATAACATGTTGAATGGCTCGTGACAGGTTTTAAGTTTTGTGGGAAAGGAAAAGCTACAGATAAATGAGTAACTTTTTGCTCTATTATAAAGTGAAATATTGCAGATCTATCCATTGTTAACTGGGGGTTTCCAACACGAAGGAGGTCTTATGATGGTAGGGACAGTTCCTCAGATGTATGGGGACCCGGAGGAGCTGGCCCAGGAGCAGTGCCTGTTCTCCGCTGGTGTAGGGACAACATTCTTACTTTCCCAACTCACCTTAAGAGGAAGTGGATAAGCATCAGATGGAGATAGAGGCCCAGACTTTCTGACAAATGAGACCTCTTGTCCTAACCCCACCTTTTCCAGACTCCAAAATCTTTGTTTTTATACTTGCCTTTCACTTGCTGAAGTGGAGTTGAGTGTCCACGGTCCTAGCCCCTTTCAGTGCCTGAACTGGAAGGACCTGGACTGTGGGTGGAGCAAAGTGAAGCTTGCAGCAGTGAGGTGCAGCTTTGCTCTTTGCCCCATTGGAGTCCTTGCACAGGCCTCTCTGTGTTCTGCCTTTTCTCCAGGCTGCTGTCTACTTCTCCTTTGTCTTAATCAAACAGTGAATCAAATGGGGATGTTAATGCAAACACTGGTGGTCTTATTTCATTTCAGTGCTGGAGGTGTCCCTTGGCAACGTAGGGTCCTGGCGCCCTGATGGACTGCAAAACCAATGTTTATAAACCATCCTTTCCTCCAGACTTGCATAATGGAGTGGAGATTTTCTCTTATCGTTTCACAAAGTCCACAGCCCTTTCCCTCTTGGCCTTTCCATCCATTTGCATTTAGAAGTAGAAATTCCTTCAGGACCACACTAGAAACTGATGGAACTGTGGAGCTGTATCTTTTTTTTTTTTTTTTTTATAACAGTCAGCAGCGGAGTCCTTTCCTCAGTGAAATATTATGTGAGGCATCCCCCATATTTAACCAATCAAAGCCAAACTGCTGAAGTTGAAGTGGAGATGAGGAACCTGGAAGACACTAAGGAGAAAGGCCTGACTCGTCTGCTTTCCAGGGGGCTCCCCTGGGGCATCAACACTGACTGTGGTCTGTGGTTTGTGGAAGGTCCTGAGACTGCTCTTATCGTTTTTCTGGCTTCTTAAACAATGCAGACAACATGCCGATAGCTATCAGCAGATGGGTCTCTGTAATTCCCCTCTGCTCCTTTTCCTGGGAGCTCCCAAAGGCCAGGCTCACTAGAATATAAGCAATAGGCCTTTTGCAGGTTTGCCAATACAGGTGACATAGTCTTTTATGAAAGTCAGAGAGCTGCTAAAAATGTGTCATTTCCTTAAGGCAATTCCATCCAATAACTCCTGCAGAGAATGCCCGGATCAAAAGAAATAGATATCTTTGTCTAAAACACATACTTTGAGTGTCAACCATGTGTTTATAGATGTACTAGAAAAGCCTAGAACTGTATACTATTCATTAGCCCAGTTCTTCTTCGCAAGAACCATTTTCATCATACACATTGATGTCACCATTGAATTAACCAAGGAGGCAAATACGTAGAGAAAAGATAAATCACATATGTTCTCACCAGTCAGTAAGAAGTACTCATTGTTCCCTCAGTCTAAGGGCAGATTCTGCTGGCAGAATTTCAGGCAAGGTGACATTTGGGGACAGTGCCATTCTTAGTGCTTTTGAATCTGATCACTGAGAAAAGTATTTTCCACTCAACAGGATGCCTTAGCAGTTACAGCCAGGGACACGTGAAGCCAGTTGGTTTCTCAACATGTTTAATCTTTCCATTCCAATAGTTTTGAAGGCAGCATCTTTGAGCACTTTATTAATAAGCAAACAATCAGTTGGATTTCTAACATGTTTAATCTTTCCATTCCAATAGTTTTGAAGGCAGCATCTTGGAGCACTTTATTAATAAGCAAACAATCAGGGCATTCTCTCTGGGTCATACGAAGATTAAGAGCATAAATATTGCACTATCTATATCTATGGTTACTCACATTCTTTGAATGCAGGCAAAGAGTCCACACAAAAGCTTCAGATTTCCCCAAGAAGAAAAGTAGATAGAAAAGCACACATTTAAATAATATATTTCCTTGTACATATACTAGTGGACTACACCCATGTTTGTAATAAATTCTTTAAGATAGATGTTAGCTTTGTCATGAAAATCAGCTTCTTCAGACATTAAGTTTCTATTGAATTTGAGAAACTCTTTTACTCCTCAATATTTCAGTTACTCCTTCTAATTTAAAATGCGTTCTAACTACACAGTTATTAGGGCAGTCCACATTTCCCTTAATGATGGAAACATTCTAGGGCAGGAATAGACTGCATGACACACTGAATCTTTGCTTTAGCAAGATTTTTTTTATAAAGAGGGTTTGTTGTGTATTTGTATCACATCTATTTTACAACACTGTTGTATGAATTTGTAATGTTGTGATGCACTTAGAGCAGTAGTTTTCAGCCTGTAGATCATGACCCATCTGGGGTTTCCAACGCCCTTTCACAGGGATCACATATCAGATATCCTACATACATACAATTCATGACAGTGGCAAAATTACTGTTATGAAGTAACAATGAAAATAATGTTATGGTTGGGGTCACCACAGTATGAAGAGCTGTATTAAAAGGTTGCAGAATTAGGAAGGCTGAGAACCACTGCCTAGAAGGAAGAGTGTAGTGGGCATTTGCCCCACCCATGACCTTGGGTTATCTAGCCCAATAGAGGCAGTTTCTTGTCTGCCCACATAACCTCTTTAAAGGGAAGAGGGGTGGTACAATGCTTTCTGCTCTCTAGAATGGTGGTCAGAGATTGGACCGTTGGTTCCATTCACCTTCTCCCCACCCCCTGGGGAAGATGGAAAACCATAGCAGGGCTATCCACCTTGCTGTATATCTGTAAGTGTTTTATAATAAATCCTTGATAACCATTTGAATGGACTCTTGTGGGGTCTGCCTCATATTTACCTACAGGAGATGAGGAAGTTGAGACTTCCAATGTATTTCCCCTTATTTTCACAGTGGGTAGAAATCTCTGAGTAGAGGACATGTATCCCCTCCTGTGTACCTGAATTTAGCCATTTATTCTGTTTTTTTTTCCCCCTGCTTATCCTCTAGTGTCCCTCTTCATACTTCTTGTCTTCTTTCTTCTACTCCTCCCCTGAAGGCGTGAGGTTAGGGAAGTCCCAGGAACTGTCTCCAGGATGCATCCAATCATGGCAATAAGAGTGTATAAATCAGCGTAGCCTTAGAGTTTGCATCAAACATAGATGCCAGGCATCTTAGCATCCTTCCCCACTATACTCAAAGAGACACTCACTGTCAATTTATGTCTACACTACAACAATTGAAAGGTTAACCCTGGCATCTGATTCTTTTCACTCATTTCCAAAGAGGTCACTTTTTTGTCATCCTCTGTGTAACACTACTTTCTATGAGTACTTTCCACTTCTTTTCTCTTTCAGGATTTTAATAGAACACCAAACTCTTGCCCTTTTGGGTACACATGGTGACCCACATCTGTGCAGTGTCATGCACACAAATTTATATTTTTTTTTCTTATAGACTCTGTCACGGACATCTTTTCATCCCTGTATCTCTATTGCTAAGATTAAACCTTATTCAACTACTATGGAAATAGACAAATAATAAGACATACATAATTTTTTTTAAAAACTCTGCTACTCAATATAGATTGAAAAAATTGGAGAGGCAGAGATAAGAAACAGAAGTCCCAAGAGATAATATTTTGGGCTTTTCAGATTGACAGAACACATCATTCATATTTACGATGCCACTCCATTCACTGTCAAACACTAGATGTTATCCAACAGGAGTTCAGAAATGAGCAGGGCAGAGTGAAAACTCAAACACAAAGCAGACATGTGAAAATTCACCCTGGTGTTGGGAACGGGTGAAGATATTCTTGTGGATTTTCTGCTTATTTTTCAGTCTGAATGGGAAGTGTGGGGTTTGCTCTTTGACATCTTTCACAGTGAGGATTATTCACAGGAACTGTGGGATGAAATGTGGTGTGGGACAGCATGGCGAGACTTCAAAGTCTCCGTGCTGCAGCCAGTGTTGTTATCGCGAGACTTCAGTGTTTGAGTGCTGCAGCTATTTTGTCATTGCTCACCCAGACCTGAGTGAGCAATGGCTGGAGTCAGACTTGCAAAGAATCAGAGCTAAGTGGGGAGTAAACCTTGTCATCCAGAAGCTCACAGGATAACCCACAAGAGTGGCACAAGTCTAGCTGTCAACAGGGCTTGGTGACAGATTCAAAAACACCGGGAGAGGTGGTGGATGGTGACATATTTTATTTTCATTGATTTGAAAATAGTTTCAGTACAATGTGATTCTTTCCTAGTTCAAAATGCTTTTTAAAATTTTTATTTATTTATTTATTTATTTAATTTTTTTGTAAAATGGGGCTTATCATGAGATGTTCACTTAAAGGTGGAAAAAAAAATGCTGTTCCTTTTAACTTGGGAGGGCAAAGATAAAGTAAGAAACAAATTCTTTCTAGAGAGATATTTTTAGAGTTGTCAGATGAAGAACCTGCTCTTTCAAATGTTCTCACTTTTTACTTAAAAATTTAAATTAAAATATAATCACATCATTTCCCCCACTTCCTTTCCTCCCCTTCAAACCCTATCATGTCCCCCTCTAACCATTTCCACATTTTCCCATTCTCTCTCAGATTGATTGCCCTTTTTCTGCGATTATTACTGTTACATATGCATAAATATATAAATATACATACATACATACATATAATATATATATATATATATATATATATATATATATATATAAAACCTGTTGAGTTTATTCAGTGTGACTTGTATATATATGACTTCAGGGGCCAACCATGTTGTATTGTATAAAGACCTTTATTTGGAATCAGGAAAAATGATGAGGTATGCCAATTGGGGTGTAACACCGGCTCGTGCGGGGGCCCCTTCATCGCACTCTGTCCCGAAGAAGCTCAGCCGGGCCCAGATTTCCTGCTGACCTGTTTCTATTTTTCATAGCAAGACTAATTTGAAAATCTGACAATTACCCAAACTGTACTTCCTACATGGACTGGGAGGAAGAGAGCATATTTATCTTAACAAGACTGACTCTTCATTTCAAATTCCCACCTTGCCTTCAGGCTCTTTCCACACATATCCAAATAAATAAAGGAAGTGGGAACTTTTCATTTTTTTTCCCCCTTTCATTTGATATCCCTCTACCATGGCCTTTTCTTGTTAATTTTGTCAGCTAGTTGCTACTTAAAGCCGACTTCCACAGAGCTGTGTGTATTTGCAGGTCGGCTCCATCAAACATTCATTGTTCAATACTGTGACAGCTGGTAGCAGACATACATACTCTTCCCTGTTTGGTTTTCTGATAAAGCCTGTCAAGAGCTGGCTGACTATAACTGAATTTGTCACCCCTTCAGCAAGGTTACACCTCTTCTTACTATGAAATAAAACAAAAAACAACATTTCTAACCCTCTCTTCCACAACCCCCAACTGACAAGCAAATACACGAGGCACAGGTTTTAGCCAGAAGAGGAAAACTCCCACACAGAAAAAATGTAAAGATCACTTGTGAGAGATCCTGCTCAGAAAGCCATGGGAAGCTGCAGGAAAGGTCATAGCACTGAGCACAGGGTTTGTGCGTAGCTCCAACCGAGCAGCTGAACTCTGCCAAGCATGCTGCAAATCTAGCCAGCCACTAAGGCTATTGCCTGCAGGAGGATTTCACATTGGCTTTCAACTTAAAATTATGGTTTGTTGGTGTGATAAGACCAGATGCCCAAAAGAACATTGAAAAAAATTTCTCTGTCCTATAGGATGTGCACTTGTAAAGATGAGAGCTCATGCTGAGTTGGGGTTTGAATATCATCTTTAGATGGAACAAGATGATAAACTCTACAGCTCTCAGAGTCCTCTTAAGCATCAGTGACGCCTTAATGAGTCTGTTTGCCTCATGATTTTCAGTCACCTGGTTAAAATCTTCTAGTTCCCCTCCCTCTCTTTTCCCTCCCTCTTCCTTCATTGTATAGATAGTAACAGTTGTCGTATTTAAATCAAAGTTTATTGTTAATATCAAGTGAATCAATTTGGCAAAAATAAGTTTTTATTTAAATCTTTATGAGAATTTTATCTCATAAAATAAATATACTCATAAAATATGAGTATTGTGTGTGCATCATTTCCATACCTCCATCTCCTCTTTCAGCTTCTATGGCTCTAACCCCTCTCAAATTATTGGCCTCTTTAATTATTACATGCTTATATTTATATTTATATATAACTCTCTGAGTTGATTTATTGTTTTTCATATGTGTACTGGTTCATGGCTGGCTACTTGGAATTGTGTAACTTATCAAGAAGCTCTTCATCTAGGTGTGACCTTATGATATTTCTCCTCATCTGCATTGACATATATTGTGATTAGACAAGTAATGTTTAGGTAACAACATTGTTGGAATTTCATGGGTGTAGCTTCCTGTCATATACAGAAGACTCTACCTCATAGTAGATATCCTTGTCTTTCAGCTCTTAGAATCTTTCTGTCTGTTCTGGCTCGTGTTACATCAGTGACACACAAATTAGAGTTTTCTTAATTAATTGAGAAATGCCACCATAAGACCAGGTTATAAGGCATTTTCTTAGTTTGTTATGGGCCAGAGAGGGTCTAGCCTATTGTGGGTAGGGCCACCCCTGGTTAAGTTGGTGGTCCTGGCTTCTAAAAAAGAAGGCTGAGTAAGCCATGGGAAGCAAGCTAGTAAGCATCTCCCCTCCATGATCTCTGCATCAGTTCCTGCCTCCAGGTTTCCCTGCTTGAGTTCCTGTTCTGATTTCCCCAATGATGGACTATGATGTGGAAGTATAAGCCAAATAAAACCTTTCCTTCCCAACTTGATTTTGGTCATGATGTTTTGTCACATCAATAGAAACCCTAAGTAAGACAAGTTGGTCCCAGTAGCAGGGTATTGCTGTGATAGACTTGACTATGTTATATTAGGGGAGGATTGTAGAAGGACTTTGAAGCTTTTGGTTTGAAAAACCCACTGTGGCTTCAAAGTTCAGTGATCTGTTCTGTAGGAGCTTGGAAAATAAGAATGTTGAAAGCAGTGCAGACAATGGAGGCCCGGCTTGTGAAGTTTTAGGGGAAGCAAAACATCTAAGAGGCTGTTTGTATGAAGAATCTATGTTATTTGATTAGCTAGGACTGAAGTCAACTGTGATTAACAAGAGACTGGCACCATTGAAGTGAGACCTTTGAGTTCCTGGAGACAGTTGATGCTGATTAGTTAGAGCTAATAAATTAGCACTGATTAAAAAGAGACCCGGATCACTGAGGTGAAATCTTCTGGAAAGTGTTTTCTCAGGGTCAGCCTGCACATGCTGTGCTCCAGAAGAGGTCAAGGTTGCACCTTGTGCTGGCAGCTGAACTTGGTAGTGTAAGACTCACCCAGGTGGTACTGGTTTTGAAAGCATGAAGGGGTCATGGAGAGCAGCTGAGGCTTGGCACTATGAGAGGCCAGGAGAGGTTACTGGGTGAAGGTACAGCTTCAGTGGCAGTTGAAGGCATAGGACTGAAGGAGTCATGCAAAGAAGATGAGGCTTAGTACCATGGAGACAGCCTATGAGAGGCTATTGATAAAAGTGCAGCCCAGTTACAGCAGAAGATCCCAGAGTTTTGGAGAGGCTAGTACCATGCGATGACCACAAGAACAGCAGCAGTGGTGGGGTGGAGCCAGCTGGAGCCTAGAAGACAGCTGTGTGTGCTGCAAAGTGGCAGAGCTGGGAAGAAGTGACATGCAGAAGGTCACAAATGAATCAAAGATAGTTGGATATTGAGTTATTTATACTGTTGAAGTTTGGTTTTGCTCTGCTCAGATTGTGGTTTGGTCCTGGTTCTTCCCTCTTGAATAATGTCTTTGAATTTGTAAAGACTTTATGGGACTTTTTAAAGTTATTTATGTTTTTAATGTGAGATCTTGGGGATGAGTAAGAAAGGGAAGATGTGGCTTCTTAGTGCTGTATTCCTGTGTCAAGTTGGCAAGGGGTCAGTCGGGCTTGTTGTAATTTAAGAAAAGTGACACAAAAGAGAAAGGAAAGGTGGGGAGACTGGCCTCTGAAGACAGGAGCAGCAGCAGCAGCAGGAGGAGGAGAGAGAAGGAGAGGGAGGGAGGGAGAGGGAGGGGAGAGGGGGAGACAGAGAGAGAGAGAGAGGAGAGGAGCAGAGTCCATTTATAAGGGAACATAGTGAATGTGCACAGGTGGTGCTCTTAGCAGCAGCTGAGCTAAGGGCCATCCTGTCAGAACCTCAAGGACAGGCTAGTGAGGATGCCCGAATACTAACAGTACTGATTAGTCTTACATCAACTTGACCCACAAACTAGAGTTAACTGAAAAGAGTGAACCCCAATTGAGAAAATGCTCCATAAGATCCAGCTGTAGGGTATTTTCTTAATTATTTGTTGCTGGGGGAGGGTCTAGCCTCTTATGGGTGGGGCCAACCTAGGTTGGTGGCTCCGGGTTCTATAAGAAAGCAGGCTACAAGCAAATAAATGGCTCTCTTCCATGGCCTCTGTATCAGCTCCTGCCTCCAGGTCCCAGCCCTGCTTGAGTTCCTGTCCTGACTTCCTCCAATGATGGACTATGATGTGAATTTATAAGTTAAATAAACCTTTTCTTCCCCAACTTGATTTTTGGTCGTAGTGTTTGTTACGGCAACAGAAAAGCTAACCAAGACACTGTCCCTGATTCTGCCATGTTCTTTAAGCCTTAGGTGCATGTAGTGAGATATTTACTTTGTCTCCTTCTGTGGCACTGACCACAGCGCATTGGGGGGTGGAGCCATGGGGCGGAAGTGACCTGTGGAAGGAGGTCTGAGGAAGAGCCAGGAAAGCTCTCTTGCTGGCGAGGCCTCGGACAGGAGAGCATCTGATGGAAATTGCTGGTGTTCATCTGTCTAGGTTGTAAGTTATTTCTCCCTGAATAAACATCTATTTGGCCTATTTATTTATCCTGATCCTTATTTAACCGCAATATCTGGTGTCAGAAGTGGGGTTAGGATTTTCACGGACCTGGGTTTCACCCAGGCGCAGGACCCCGCTCCCCTCCCCCACCATCCCCAACAGGCAGGGTCCCTTGCCTAACCAGGTGGACTCACCACAGCTTTGGGACATTTGCCTCTTCCTTACATCTTCTAGTCCCTCCTATCTTCCTTTCCTATTGGCCAACAGTGCTTTATTCATTAACCAGTATGAGAAACATATACATAATGGCATCTCCCATCAGGTGCAGGGTTGTGCTGCAGATGTGGACCTGAGAATCTGGAGCCAGCACAGGTAGGGCAGGCTTCATTCTCACAAAACAAAGTATTAGATTATGAAAATATATGCAAATATTCTTAGATTAACTATTGTCATTTATAATTATTATTGATGATAATTTCAGGAAGAGTACCTTAATCCATTAAAGCTTCATAGCAAGATTTCATAAAGGGAGGTGACTTCTAAGCTACAAAAATTAATTTCTCCGCATCCAGAGTCTGGTAAATGTGAAGTTAAGATCTGCAGGTTTGGTGTCCACAGAGAACCAACTTCCTTTTGTTCACTGGCAGCTGTTCATGTCCTTGCTGTAACCTCTAATGATAAAAGGGGTGAAATGAACTCCATAAAGGGCCTTTTATAAAGGTATTAATCCAGATTATTAAGACCACTCCCTCATGACCTATTATTACACTCAATAGCATCTAAGGCTAGAAAATAGTCCAGGCTCAGAAGAAAGGGAAACTATGTACTACCTAGTATTCCTTTCCGATTCTTTTCCAAACTTAAAAATTAAATGTAGATATGATGTATTTACACTCCAGGCATTATGTTCTTTCTCTCCATACATAATACATACGTGCATATTTTTATATATATATATATATATATATATATATGTATATATGTATATATGTATATATGTATATATGTATATATGTATATATGTATTCAATTTCTGTACAGACATTTCCTATCTTTTTTCACTCATTCTTGTAGGTTTTTACACCATTGAGCTCAAAATCCTTGTTGGTATGCTAAAGATCATAGTCTGGGTCAATCCAACATCTAGATAAACTATATCTGGAATGATGCTTATTGATTATGCTTTCTCTTGTGAAGGGGCTTTGTTTCCCTGGTTTATCATGTAGTGAGCAATTTCAGATCATTGCTTATCTACCCATTGGGAATTGTTGTGGTGACTCTGGTTTTATTATTTCTCTGGAGAGTGCTTCTATTTTTCAACCAGGTTGGATGATTCCATCCTCATTGTAAACTCACCTTTTCAGAGACCTCAAATGCCAGCTCTGTTCATTTATTCAGGCTCACCCCAGTTTGTCCAACATGTATGTGGGTGAACATTTTTAGAGCCTTGGACAGGATTTCTCAAAGAAGGTAAGGCTTCCCACCACCAGCTTTTCCAATGGCTGGGATGGCTGCTACCTCTGGCTTCTGTATTTTTTGGCTGGAAAAACATATCAAGTCCTTTAAGTGTGGCTTTTCCTCAAGCCTTGCATATGTACTCCACCCCTCTATGCTTTAGGCAGTGGGTTTTATATTTTGCTGAATTTCCAGCCATCATTTGGAGGATGGGGCCTCTGGCTATCAGTGTGGAGGAATTCAATCATGCTCAAAGTAGAACTCCACACTAGTTGCTCTTATGACTCATTCTGACATATTTACTATATTGAGGGGCTTCAGGGGTCAACATTTAGTTTACTTAAAAGTATTTTATCACTATTGACCTAAGTTGTCAAACTATGTTTACATAGTCATTTGTTCAGTTTCTGAAATGTCTCCTTTTATTCTGGCCTGTCATGGTTTTGTACCAGTGGTATAACAGAAATGATTGAAAATAGAAAGAATATTATAATAGCACCATGGGGGCTTTGTAACTAGGTGTTTGATCTATGCATAAAATAAAAAGGCTATCTATTGATTCTTTGATTTTAAAAAGTTGACAATATCTCCCTTCCCTTGTAGCAAACTCTTTGGTTATCAACCTAGTAACCACTTTACAAATTGAAAAATTTGTTTCTTTAATTATATTTAAAATTTCAGCTGTAAAAAAAGATATATTTTGAGCCAGATGTGGTGGCATATGCTTTTACTCCCAGCACTTAGGAGTCAGAATAAGGCAGATCTTTGAGTTCAAGGCTAGCCTGATCAACATAGTGAATTCCGGGGGATAGCCAGGGCTACATCGCGAGACACTGTTTAAAAGAATAGAATGAGATGCATTTAGTGGTTTAATTTTTAAATTTTTCTTGGTGTTTTTGAGCATCTTATTATAACCTCAATATTTAATTTTTTATTTGTAATATTAGGAGGTGAAATGTTTACAGTTATGAATAAATTGGCTTGGATTTTGTATAGAGTTATATATCTCAAAGTAGCTAGTTTCCTCCACTGAGTTAGATAATTTTACAGCTTGGGAAAGAAACTCTGAATTTATAAAGAGACAAATGTGTCAAACACTATGTTTCCTTTTACTGCAATGTTATTAGCCATGGATAACTCCTTCCTTTCCTTTCTTCCTTCCTTCCTTTCTTTCTTCCTGTTTGGAGGCTGATTTGTTTGAGAGTTGATTCCAAACACAGTAGCTAGACCTGCCAGTTTTTAGATTTCTTAGCCCTTCAAATGCCTAGGGTTATTTTGGCGGGGTTCCAAACTAGGTAAACTAGGTAAAATTGGTTTAATTCTCTGTTCCATTACCATTCTTTGGGTTTCTGCTTTGCCTTTCTAGCTCTCCACTCACTGCACTTACCTCAGCCCACCAGAAACTGTTTCACTTCTTCACATGATAGATCCATTGTGCCTCCCTAATTGACACTTCTTATTTCTCTTCAAGTTCTTAGCAATAGTTGATACTAATTACTGGGAAATAACTTAATTTCAAATTTGTCTACTCACTAAGGTTGCTGTATACCCAAGATCCTTGTAACAAGTTCATAGTCATTCATGGATGCACCAGTGTGGTGAACATCTCGTGGACTTAACAGAAAAGCTCCACTGAGGATGGTCAGAGGAAAGCTCTGCTGTTTCACTGGCAGCAGTATGCATGATGTCTTTTTGGTAATCAAGTAATGCCACCTTCACAAATTGGGGTTCTTGTTGCTGCTTTCTCTGTTTAAAATGCCCCCCACCCACAAGTGTAGCCTGAGTGCTTTCCATAGCCCCCAAAGCAAGAATCTCTTGTATGCTTTAAAAGGGGAAGATGTGTTAATTCAGGCATGAGTAACAGTGCTAAAGGATAAGCAATTTGCTGCAAATGAGGTGACAAAAACATACATGAAGTGAGGTTAATTATTTAGTAGGTGATGAAAATGCTATGTCCAAAGGCTCACAGGAACCCAACCCTGTACTTTCCTTGGAGCAATGTTCTTTTTTCTGACCTAGGCATTTCTTATAAGAAATAGTCATAATATTCTCAAATGTTTGAGACATTTGACATATACGTGTGTGTGTGTGTGTGTGTATAGATATATTTTTATAACTTAATTTCTTAATTTTAAAGTATTTATTTTTTTAGGTTATGTGTATGTGTCTACGTGAGTGTATGCACATGTGTGTGGGTACCCTGGAGGCCAGAAGAGGGCACCAGATCCCATGTAGTTGAAGTTATGAACAGTTGTGAGCTGCCTAATGTAGGGTGCTAGGAACCAAACTTGAGTCCTTCAGAATAAGCAGCAAGTGTTCTTAACTGCTGAGCTTTCAGTCCTTCACTACTTAAATGAAAAAAAAAAAAAAAAAAAAAAAAAAACCAAAGTTTGAAGTGATGGCTATGAATTTAGAGGACTGACACAGCCTTAAGAATTCATGTAATAGGCTAACAGACGTAGTTGAAAAGTATAAATGAAAGAAGAGACAACATGGGTAGGTAGTAAAGGAAGTTTCCCACATGGCATGAGAAAGTGAAAGTTGGGAAATTAAAGGCTGCTGGGAGGAAAAAAATGAGGGGTCAATAATCACAGCAAAGGGAATGCACAGGGAAGAATATAGCAAATAATCCTGTGGAAGCACAATGTGCTCATATTAAGTTAGTTATAGTATGGGACAGAACCAAGAAACAGAGAAACAACTGCTCTCTGGGGAGTATTTCTTACTCTTCAAAGCTCAGAAAAAAATATGACGGGAAAAGTATCACAATCAACAAGCATACACAAATAGTTTAAAAGTAGTTATTTCTGGAAGTATAATTGCAATTTTGTGAGGAATTGGGGTATTTACCAACCCAATATTTGTAACTGAATAGATCTAATAATTTTACCCATACCACTGAGTTGTGAAAAATAAAAAAACCCACAAAGGAGCAAACATCACTGATTAGCTGACACCACCACCCAACAGACCACTGGTCAGCTGATACGCACCTCCCAGCAGACCACTGGTCAGCTGACATCAGCTCTTGGAGATCCTTCTTAGGAGTTTTGTATAGTGAATACGGGGATGGTCTGGCTGTGGCTTTTGCTAGCTGGACTAAAGCAGTGCTTCCTTCTATAAATACTACATGAA